>NC_068367.1:14234169-14349169 GCF_020536995.1 Dreissena polymorpha
ACATGTTTCATTGCAAGTTGCACCGTATAAACTGGAATTCTTACATTTCACACAGTTACCGGTACTTAAAATGCAACCATCCTGAGAACAGTTTGTATTGCATACTAACTGGCAGACCTCACCATAAAAGCCAGTTTTGCAATAAGAACATAGCGTGCCAGTGCAATTGAAGCAGTTAGAAGGACATGTTGTATTTTCACATGTTTCGCCAGTATATCCCAGTGAACATAAATTGCAGAAGCCAGATGTTTTATGACACGTATTGTTGAAAACTGTTTAGGGCAGCTGTGCTCACATTGATCTCCATGATATCCCGTTATACATTCATTACATTGACCACTGTACCTTGCACAGCCATTTTTACATTGACTTGAACAGTTCTGATCACATTCTTCGCCATATCTGTCAATATTACAACTGTGACAAATTCCACTTTGCTGATTGCAACCTTTCGGGTACTTGTATGGACATGGTGTTTCACACGTTGATCCGAAATAGCCGTCGACACAACTCTCACAATAACCTCCATCTATACAATAGCTCTACAGTTGGCAGGACATTTTGCATTGTTTATACACTCACCTGAATATATGTCAACAGATCCATCACTGCATTTGGACTTACATGGCTGTTGGCAATTAACTGTATATTTTCCAATTGGACACACAGTGCATGATGTGTCATTTGTACATTCAGCACACAAACTGTCAAACAAGATAATCTACAAGTGGTCCCAAGATAGCCAGGTTTGCATTTACATTGTCCGGTAGTTTTGTCGCAAACGTCTTGACATCGTAGAGAACACTCCACACTGCAGTATGCAGAATAGAACCCGTCCTTACATTGACATTCACCATTAAACAAGTCACAAGTATCGTTAAAGCACCCCGTTCCACAAGAGTTAGAACATGATCTGCCCCAATAGCCTTGCTTACAAGACTGACAGTTATACGAATTACATGTCTTGCAGTTAGTGTAATGACATGCCTCTTACATTTCAGCTGGCTGAGATAGTAACCTTCGGTGCAGCTATAACAGTTTTCTTCCCTGACAATCTGTACAACCAACAGAACACTGCGCTGTAATTAAGAAATAATTTTATATTTAGCACATGGTTTATTAACATAAATGGTTCATATTGAACATTTATATAATTATTATAAACAAACTGCCATTACCACTAACATATTGAGTAGAAGTTTTAGCAGGAATGACCGAAATAATACAAGTTCGACATTCCAGTAGTCTGTAGTTCAAACCAAACTGGTAAAAATTGTTTTATCCATATTTTTTGCTAACCTGCTAATAATGATTGCCTTTGTTCCAGATACTTTTCAATTAATTGATCTTCTCTTGGCAAGATGTAAATACCTATAATCAATAATTATACTAGACCATTTACAAAAGCGACATATACCCCCCCCAAACTGATTGTATTATATAAAGCATATAATACAATAAAAATGGACCCAGGAATGCTGCCAGCTTTGACCACAAGTGCATAATGTGGCGAAAATTAGTACAGGGCTGATATACTATACATACATACATACATGCACGCATTCATGCATGCATACATACATACATACATACATACATACATACATACATACATACTACATACATACATACAACGTACGTACGAAGTACGGACATACATACATACATACATACAGACAGATACAACAGACATACATACATACATACATACATACATACGACAGATACAGACATACAACATACATACATACATACATACATACATACATACATACATACATACATACATACAGAACAGACAGACAGAACATACATACAGACATACATAACAAACACATACAAACATACATACATACATACAGATACATACATACATACATACATACATACATACATACATAAACATACATACATACATACATACATACATACATACATACATACATACATACATACATACATACATACATACATACATACATACATCATACATACATACATACATACATACATACATACATACATACATACATACATACATACATACATACATACATCATACATACTACATAATATACGTACGTACGTACGTACATTCATTAGTACGTACGTACGTAAGTAAGGACGGATGGTAGGCACGAACGGCAGGATGGACGGCAGGACGGACGGCCAGGACGGACGGCAGGACGGACGGCAGGACAGACAGACAGACAGACATAAATACATACATACATTCATACATACATTCATTCATACATACATACATACATACATACGTACTTACATACACACATACATACATACATACATACATACATACATACATACATACATGACATACATAATACATACATACATACATACATACATACATACATACATACATACATACATACATACGTACGTACGTACGTACGTACGTACGTACGTACGTACGTACGTTACGTACGTCCATACTTACATACTTACATACGTTCGTACGTTCGTTCGTAAGGATGGACGGAAGGACGGACGGAAGAACGGACGGGAAGGACGGACGGAAGTACGGACGGACCCACGAATGATACATTGCGTGTCTAATATTTTGTGGACTATCAAAAATCGTATTGTGGGTCTTTCATTTTTTTTTCTATCGAAAGATACATTGTGTTTTTAGACTTCTGTGTCTATATCACTGTGTGTCTTTCCATCCAAATAAATTGTGGGATCATATTATGTCAAATAAAGAGTTACAACTCCACTTGAAAACTATGTATTTAACACAAATACCAACAAATGACACATATGTTAGAAATGTTTAATAAAAAATATTGTATCTAATTAACTGTCACGAATGCATACTTTATAAATTGTAAACTAATACAATCAAGTATTTGCAATCTATGCTAGTGCTCTAAAGAAACAATAAAACACTTATTCTTTGAATGTAGAAAAGTTCAACCATTGTAATCACTTTCCCCCAAAACTTAAGCAAAAGGAATATTGACATAAGTTTCCTTTATCATATTCAAAATTATTATAAATGAAATGATCCGCATTGTGCATCAAATTGCGCTTAACCACAATTTACTGGATTCACACATTAAAAATGGCAACATTTCATAATCTAATTTCTTCTCCTTCTCACTTCAGCCATACAAAACCACATAAAGCATCACACACCAAGACCTTGGTTACCCACCAATTCAACATACATTCAGGTACATTTACACAACATGACTTAAAACTACACATTTTTTTATTTTTCAGAGGTGTATGTAAAGACATATAGTGGATATTTTGCCTGCAAGATAAAATGCTCAAAAGTAATGTGCATCATTGGTCTGTTCAAAACAATGTTGCAAACCAGTAAATGACAAAATGCAGGCATACTGGACAAACTTTAATAGCATAAGATTAACAAAATGGTTGTGGGTTGTCACTAATATGAACCTAATATCAATTATTGTGGGTCATCAAAGAAAGATATAATGAAAATGTTACTGAAAAAAAATGACCTTATTCTTAAACTAAAATATCCGTCTCTGTAGGAATAGTGTAAAGATTAGTTAATATCAGATTTAACTATGTTTGCAAATGGATTTTACGGCAGCAGAACAAATATGTAACAATTAAAACCGAGGGCTGTCAGAGGACAGCGCTGGTCAACTTTTCTGAATACTTGTCACATATTTGCTCAGATCACATGTTAATGTTCAATATGTTCAAGTTATTACAGAGTATAATCTCAGATCACACTTACTTTTCAGTACATTTAAGTTTTGTAATTTAAGCTTTTGTAATGAAAAACTAACATTGACAAATACAAATAAAATTTTCCCAACGTTATTTGTGATTTATAAAAAAATGACCACAGCAAATGCCGCGGTGGGTACCATAGCTCTCATTTTCTTTGAAAAGTTGAGCTAAACAACACCAAGAGAAAGTCAAACAAATATTGAAATTGAATGTCGTATTTTTCTACAGACTTAGTATAAATCCTATTTACAACATGTATAGACAGTTAATATGTATAAAATATATCTCCATTTACCTATACACACACGTGACATGAACTTCAGAACTAGATGCCTGTCGAGCCCAGTGTCAATAAAGCAAAGTTGGTATCCTGTTTGGACACAGACACAATTAATAACAAAAAACAAACCAAACCTGACAAAAACCAACAAGAAATATTTGTTTAAAAAAAAGTGTCAATGCATAAGGGAGATACAGACCGGACAAGGTGTATAATGCTAATTTTTGACCTTTGAACTCTTATATCGACTTGAACGACTATATCTGAGGCAATCAGAAGTCTGTTTATGAAACGACGAGCCAATGAACACCAGGGGGGCGTTTCATAAGCGATCGTACGACAATTTTAACTTACGAGAGAATTTTGTAATCTTAATAAGTAGACGTACTAGCTCGCCATGCTCGTCAAATATATACGGCGCTTGATATGCCAATGTAATTAATTAAGTACTGAACATTATAATCATATGATATGGACTTTAGCAATTATGTATCTTCGAAAAATGTATCGTATCGTAAATGTGTACTACGATGTTTATTGAAACGGTCCCCTGGCTTTCTAATCGATGCATGCGCGTACACCCGCGTGTTGGACAGGTGGCTTTTTTGTGTAGTGGGACTGTCAAACTCGCAGAAACCTTGTGAAGTGTGACCTTGACCTTTGAGCTAGAGACCTGGATCTTTCGTGTTGCACACCGGCTCATGGTGTTTAACAATTATGCCAAGTTATTTAAAAAAAAGGTGTCAATGCATAAGGGCGATACAGCCTGGACAAGCAATCCTGACCGAAAACCTAAGCCAACTAACATACAGACACGCAAGTGCCATTGTGGCAACTATATCGAGCTCAATGCCAGCGGCATGACAAAAATTATTCCAATCATACTGGTAAACATTCCCATCAGAAAACTAATTGTCAGTGTTTTATTCAACTGCCTCGTCCTTTTTAAATATTACAAACCAGTAACTGTAAAACAAAAAACATGCTTAGGGTGTGTGCATATGTATTTTGTACTAACAATTTCAAACTAAAATGTCTAGACAACTCTTACAAAGTTTCCTTAAGATTTGTCAACTTGATATTATCTTGAAAATAATGGATCAAAAATGTGTCTTCAAGCATATTTACGATTATTTTTGTAAATTTTTGCACACATTCTAGCTTTTGGACCCACATGACCCAGATTCCATATTGGTCTTGCCAAAACATTTTCTTCAAGTTTGGACCATACATATGGCAGCTTAAGTTACATATTATTAGCGACTTTTGGAAAGAACACACAATCCCTTTTTTTTAAATAACAAAAGTTGTGAATCTAAGAAAAACCACAGGAGAAAAAAGAATCTATTTGGAAAAATGTTTCTTCATAAGTAGTAACAAATAGAGCTTGCTTCTAAAATTCATTTGTAACCTTATGTTCATAACATGTGTTTTTATTATATACCTTAAACTTTACTTATATTATTTGTAAACTGAAATCAGGTATATAAGAAAATAAATAAGGTACATTCCAAAAGCATCGATGAAGCAAAAAGGAAAATATTGTATCTAAGCTTTTGTATAAGCATTTTAACGTTTGATAATATACCAGATTCTTTTCCACCTTTAGACATATACATACTAAAGTTTCAATCCTTATAGGATTCTGCTATTTGGCCTTCTCAGATGAGCTTGTTCAGCATAAATTTCCAAAACATTACCAAAAAGCAACCAATTTTCTTATTGACAAGATTCACATCAAATATCTAAGCCCTAGTTCTTGCTCTATCAGAAAAGAGGTTTTCTCTATGCTCACAATGAGCATTTTGTAATCAGGTGAGCTGAAAAGTAGCACTGAGATTTAAGAAAGCCATTCGAAAAAGTAAAAAAAGTAAAAACACTGGAAAGCGCAACTCAGCTAAAAACATTGATCTCCAATGGGGATATTAAAGTACATTGTTTCAATTTTTTTTAAAGTTAACTTGCCCATAGCCATCTGGGGCATCAAGACTTGTGTGCTCAGCATCGACTTCTGCTTGACCTTCAAGACTTGTGTGCTCAGCATCGACTTCTGCTTGACCTTCTGCTCCATTTTCATTACCACATGTCTCTGGACCAGATGTTAAAATGTATGAAAACATTCATCAACTGTTTACAAAGTGAACTGTTAACAGTAAATGCACCTACATGTTTATCGGATTTTCATCAATTTCATAATCAAGCATCTGCCATTTACAATAACATAACATTTTACATTATAACAGGGCCACTATGGGTTGAAAAGGGATATAGATATACAGCCTGCAAATTAATAATCTGATTGGCTGATAAGGTAGGTCCAAACAATAATATAGATTTCAGCAAGAAACTCCGGTAAATGGCAGCCATTTTGTTTTTTAGTCGGTCTGAATCTAGTATTAAATAAGAAAGTGAATGTGAAATGTTATACATACATGTAGATATTTAAATAACATCATCAATAAGTAAGTGTTTGATATTGGCCCTGTTATTTGTCCTCGGGTCAGTCTTATTGGCCCTCTGCCTTGGGCGAATACGACTGCCCTCGGAAAAATAACAGTTGAGACCAATATCAAATCACTTAATCATCAACAAAAGTCAAAATTAGTGCTTAGAAAATGTCTCTCTCTCTCTCTCTCTCTCTCTCTCTCTCTCTCTATATATATATATATATATATATATATATATATATATATATATATATATATATTAGATATAAGACATTTATGAAAGAAAATATACACATACATGTGTTGTCCTAGAAAAACATTAACATTTTGCATTTAACTGCTAAATCTGGTACTTACAAAACTTGTATTATTCAATCCTTATATTAAATAGTTAAATGTGCTTTTAGTTTATAATGTTTATACCATTAGAACACTGAATCTTATTTAATTATAATTGATTAAAACAAGATCATCGCATAACGGGTGCCAACGCTAGGCTGCGGGTGCAGTATTAAATAAATGAAAGCTTGTCAGATTTTAATTTTTTTGAAGGTCACAGTGACCTTGACCTTTGACCTAGTGACCCAAAAATGGGTGTGGCATGTAAAATTCAGCAAGGTGCATCTAAATATGAAGTTTTAAAGTTGTAGGTGGAAGCACTTTGATAATAGAGCAAATTATCAAGGTTTTAGCACCAGGCAGACGCCAGACAATGAGTTGGCTATGACAATACCTCGGGTTTTCTCCGAAAAATACAGAGCTAAAAATCATCAAAAATACCTTCAAAAGGAATGCTCCCAATTTCATCAAGACTCTTTCCTACAAACTTTTCTGTAATGTCTTACATCTGCAATACTTTGCTGATTTTGACTCTTTCAATGAAGCCAGACATTTGCCTGTAGTGGTCCAAGCGCACTCTCGTTGTATGACCCAGGTGGCTACACAGCCATTGTATCTTGTTTGGTTTCAAGTTTATCACCTGAAAAGTATATTATGATCAAAAATTGCAATCATCAATCATTGTTTAAAGAACTGCACTTTGGTTCTCATTACTATTTGGGCTGATAGAAAGGCTTGTTAATGTGTAATTCATTTAATATGGGAAGGTGAAATGTCATTCGGGCTTAAAAGAAAAGTTTCTTGCATTCATAAGTCTAAGAAATTGTGAATTGTGCTTTAAAAAATAAGATGTGTTTGTCAGAATCACAATGACCCCTATTGCGCCGCTTAGAGGCCATATATTCGACATTTGACCTTGAAGGATGACCTTGACCTTTCATCACTCAAAATGTGCCGCTCCATGAGATACACATGCATGCCAAATATCAAGTTGCCATCTTCAATATTTCAAAAGATATGACCAAGGTTAAAGTTTCAACGACGCTTTGAAGCCATATGTTTGATCAAGTTGTTATCATCAATATTACAAAAGTTATTCATTATTGCAAACGTTTAATCAAGGTAAAACTTTTCAATAGAATGACAGACAGACAGGCGAAAAACAATATACCCCCCGATCATTCGATCCGGGGCCGGGCATAATAATCCACTGTTAAATTTAAATGAGTTCCAAACCCACAAAGTACGAGATATTATCTTTACCTGGCTTAATGTTGCAGTGTATTTCCTAAGGTTCACCTCCTGACTGGCTGTGTGTGATGTATCTTGACGTTTTGATGAGCAAACCTGTTGACTGGCTGTAGGGGATGTATCTTGATGTGCTGATGGCCAAACCTCTTGACTAGCTGTGGGTGATGTATCTTGACCTGCCGGTGAGCAAACCTCTTGACTGGCTGTGGGTAATGTATCTTGACGTTCTGATGGCAAAACCTCTTGACTGGCTGTGGGTGATGAATCTTGACCTTCTGATAAGCACACCACTTGACCAGCTGTGGGCGATGTATCTTGACCTGTTGATGAGCACACCTATTGACTGGCTGTGGGTGATGTATCTTGACCTACATCCTGATTTGAAGGGATAAAATCATTAACAAAAAATAATAAAATGCTAGAGTTTCGGTCAACGATGTGCAGACTAATGAATTATAAAATCAAAAAAACAGAAAAGGCGAAAATAGTCACATACACAAACATAATGTGTATAGATAAAGCCAAAATTGTTAATATGTTTGTACACACATTTTTAATTGAATTCAAAGTAAAATGAATAGTTGAAAAACGTGTTACTTTGCAGTAAATGTTGTGAATTTTCAATTTATTTTAGTCAGTTTGTAATACTGAACATAGTTAAAAGGCAAATTACAGAAATATTAATGTATCAACAAAAGTTTATGTTTTAATACCTTTAAGAACCCCTCCTTCAGTCAGGGGTTTTTCTGCATATTTTGGGAAAAGGAGTCCGACAAAATTGTGAATTTTTTATCGACAAAATTGGCCATTTTGGGAATTTTGCTTCGATGAAACGGCTCATTTGGGAAAAAATTTTGAATTTATTATGCTTAAATAATTCAGTGGTTTAACAAATAAATTTGTTTTTATTTGTTATTTTGTCTTTATATAAACAGATGCAATATTTGGCATGTTCAACGTTTATTCAAGTACTGCAGTTTTGTTTTTCAGTTACAGTAACACTCTGAGATGAGAACTGTACCGTCAAAACCTTAAAGCAGATATTTTTGACCAAAACAAACACTGGTTAGTCTAACAAGTTATAAGACACTTCATTCTTAAAAAAAACAAAACATTTTTTTTTTGGCAATTGGGATTTTTTATAATTTCGGTTTGGGATCGGGTCCGTTTGCTTTGGGAGTGCCTCCGTTTTCCGGAGGCGCAGACAGTGCTGAAAACCCCTGTCAGTGCAAACTCTACATCATTTAAGAAGGCCTCCAAGTTCTTTGGTTGTTTCTGTAAAGCCACTGAAATGAAATATTTTTTTATTTGATTATATAACTTTTTGCGTCATTAATAGGCATGATTTGTGTATATGAACTACATCACTATTGTATCTTTTATCCCTATTGCTAATGTGTCTTTAATAACTATCTAGCAACTGTCATGTCCATAGCTTGTGTGACTATAATGTCCGAAAGTTGTGTGACTTAACTGTCCATAACCTAAGTGACTGCCAAGTCCATAAATTGTGAGACTTTAATGTCAATAATCTAAGTAACTGTCATGTCCATAACTTGCGTGACTGTCATGTCCGTAAGTTGTGTGACTTAATTGTCCATAACATAAGTAACTGTCATGTCCATAAACTGCGTGACTTTAATATTAATAATCTAATTAACTGGAATGTCCATAACTTGTGTGACTGTCATGTCCATAAGTTGTGTGACTTATTTGTTCATAACATAAGTGACTGTTATGTCCATAAATTGTGTGACTTTAATTTTATTAAACTATGAAACTGTCATGTCCATAACTTGTGTGACTTTAACGTCCATAACCTAAGTGACAGTCATGTCCATGAATTGTGTGACTTTAATATTAATAAACTAAGTAACTGACATGTCCCTTACTTGGGTGACTGTAATGTCCGTAAGTTGTTCGACTTAAGTGTGCATAACCTAAGTGGCTGTCATATCCATAAATTATGTGACTTTAACTTTATTAAACTATGTAACTCGCATGTCCATAATTTGTGTGACTTTAACGTACATCACCTAAGTGACTGTCATGTCCATAAATTGTGTGACTTTAATATTAATAATCTAAGTAACTGTAATGACCGTAAGTTGTGTCACTGTAATGTCCGTAAGTTGTGTGACTTAATTGTTCATAACCTAAGTGACTGTCATGTCCATAAATTGTGTGACTTTAATGTTAATAATCTAAGTAACTGTAATGACCGTAAGTTGTGTCACTGTAATGTCCGTAAGTTGTGTGACTTAATTGTCCACAACCTAAGAGACTGTCATGTCCATAAATTGTGTGACTTTATTATTAATAAACTTAGTAACTGACATGTCCCTAACTTGTGTGACTGTAATGTCCGTAAGTTGTGTGACTTAATTGTCCATAACCTTAGTGGCTGTCATGTCCATAAATTGTGGGACTTTAATTTTATTAAACTATGTAACTGGCATGTCTATAAATTGTGTGACTTTAACGTACATATCCTAAGTGACTGTCATGTCCGTAAATTGTGGGACTTTAATGTTAATAATGTAAGTAACTGTTATGACCGTAAGTTGTGTCACTGTAATGTCCGTAAGTTGTGTGACTTAATTGTCCATAACCTTAGGGACTGTTATGTCCATAAATTGTGTGACTATAATGTTAATAATCTAAGTAACTGTAATGACCGTAAGTTGTGTCACTGTAATGTCCGTAAGTTGTGTGACTTAATTGTCCATAACCTAAGGGACTGTCATGTCCATAAATTGCGTGACTTTAATGTTAATAATTTAAGTAACTGTAATGACCGTAAGTTGTGTCACTGTAATGTCCGTAAGTTGTGTGACTTAATTGTCCATAACCTAAGTGACTGTCATGTCCACAAATTGTGTGACTTAAATTTTATTAAACTAAGTAACTGTTATGTCTATAACTTGTGTGACTTTAACGTCCATAACCTTAGTGACTGTCATGTCCATAAATGTTGTGACTTTAAAGGGGCCTTTTCACAGATTTTGGCATATTTTAAAGTTTATCATTAAATGCTTTATATTGATAAATGTAAACATTTTATCTTAAAAGCTCCAGTAAAAATCAAGAATAACATTTTAAAAAGGAAAAAAAAGTAGCGGTACCAGAAATCGAACCAGTGCCCCCCGGAGTCCTGGAGTTAGTCTGAAGTAAAAACGCATTAGCCCTCTCTGCTCTTCCGCCGGGTATACACAGGTTAAGTATTTTATACCTTATATAAGCAATCTTCGTAGTTTCGTTAATTTAAACGACAACAACAGAACTCTCCAAATTATTCAATCGTTTCGCGTTGCAACGCTTTATAATTTTTAGGTTTTCAAATCGTCAAAAAATACACATAATGGCTATATTGGACTATGGTAAATGTTCAGTAATACTGTTTCCTCACAAATATCATAACTAAAACGAAAATTTGCGAATCTGAAACAACCTTTTTCAATTTTGTCAATTTACCAAACCGTGAAAAGATCCCTTTAATGTTAATAACTAAGAAACTGTAATGTTCGTAAGTTGTGTGACTGTCATGTCAATAAATTGTGTGACTTTAATTTTATTAAACTGTCATGTCCATAACATGTGTGACTTTAACGTCCATAACCTAAGTGACTATTATGTCCATTAATTGTGTGACTTTTATTTTATTAAACTAGGTAACTGTCATGTCCATAACGCAGGTGTATGACTTAAACGTCCATAACCTAAGTGACTGTCATGTCCATTAATTGTGTGACTTTAATTTTAATAATCTAAGTAACGGTCATGTCCATAACGTGTGTGACTGTACTGATCATCAAGTGAGTTATTGTTGAACTCAAGTATAAGTGTAAAATAAGATCAGACGCTATTTTATATTTTGGAAACTTAACACGGACAATCTAAAGCCAACTCCTATATACCTCCCTTCAATCTTTGAATAATGAATAATGCTGAACGTTATTAGGTGCACTCCAGACCCGGGGGGTTAACTTCCTATATACGGTATATAGGGGTGTGCCGATTTTTCGGGGTGTGTTTTTCGCCTAAAATTAAAGATATGGGTATGGTTTTGAGCATCTAAGTACAGATATGGGTATTGAAATCAGAAATTAGCTTGTATATAAATGCATATAGATTTGAAAGTATCAGTATCAAAATAGGAATGATCAATGTCATTCTTGTACATAAATGGGTATCAATCAGTAGCGAGAAAGATGCAGAAACTTGACTGTTTTTATCTGTTGCTTGATCGAACAAGATGATACTGTGACGTCATATATTAACATACGTCATAATTAAGTGACGAAATCGTTACATAATCTAAAAGTGCCGGGAAAAGTGCAGTTACTGCAAATGATTTATGAAAATTGTGTTGGAATTTGACGACCGTCAAAATAACCGACTTTATGCTACATGTGTTCACGGCATTATACTCTGCCATGGTGACATCATGGATAATAATATATTTTTTGTAGAAAATTTTGATTATGTGTGGAATCATGAAATCGTTATCACAGGCTTTGAAAGCAAATTAAAAAAACATTTAATTTCCGGTCATACTTAAGAACGCTCTTTATAATACATCAAAACAACATAAATATTTGCATATTTCAATTAGTATACTGTATTGATATGATAGAGATTAAAATTCTAGTATGAAATGTGACCACTTTATTAAATTCTAGTACTGAAATGGGTCCAGTTTATCAAAATTCTTGTATTGAAATGGGTCCACTTTCTCAACGGTGTCGTATACAAATGGGTCTGCTTTTTCAAAAATCTTGTATCAAAATGGGTCTACTTTATCAGAGTTGGGTCACATTTCGGAAGTCTCAGCGGGACACTCCTACCCTAAAATTTGGGAAGTAACCCCCCCCCCGGGAATCCAGATAACTGCAGAAGGTTGGTGGCTCTACCCAAACGCACAAAACAAACAAACCAAATACATAACGAATAAACAATCCCACAATAAAAGTATTTAAACGCACAAAACAAACAAACCAAATGCATAACGAATAAACAAGCCCACAATAAAAGTATTTCAGGGCGTTTTTCAAGAGAATGTAAAACTACCCATACGACTGGAATTAAAACAAGAGCACCGCATAACGGGTGCCAACGCTCGGCTGCGGGTGCAATTTTGAATAAAAGATTGTCAGAATTGTTTTTTTAGAGGTCACAGTGACCATGACCTCTGACCTAAAAATGGGTGTTGCGTGTAGAACTCCTCAAGGTGCACCTACATATGAAGTTTCAAAGTTGTAGGTGGAAGCACTTTGACTTTAGAGACACATGTGAAGGTTTTAGCACGACGCGGACGGCAGACGAAGAGCTGGCTATGACAATACCTCGGTATTTCTCCAAAAACAGCCGAGCTAAAAATCAGCTCAATATCAGTAGTTTGAAAGAATTGTTCGTATTTGCAATCCTGTGGTATTATCCACACATGTTGATTTGTAGAAAGCAACAAGACTGCTTTACCTTCCAACTGATAATTGTATTTCCTTAGGAAAAATTACAGTTCACTCAGTCTTTTATTTATCAATTTGCACCATCTTAATTTTTTAAATTGATCATAGTGTGAAAATACACAAAACTTAGACCAGCATTGAATCAGGGTTTTTTCTGGCTAGTTTGGGAAAAGGAGTCTGACCAAATTGGGAATTTTTTTTCGACAAAATTGCCCATTTTGGGAATTTTTGTTTCGTGAATCGGCTCATTTTGGGAAAAAAATTGAATTAATCATGCTTAAATAAGTCTGTGGTTTAATTTTTTTTATATAAACACATGCAAAACAAACACTGCTCAAACACAAGTTACAGCAAAATATTTGGCCGAGCTAAAATAGAGCCATGGGTATTTCATTTCATACTTTAATGTATAAAATGACCATTGAACTACAACTTTCTTACAAGGATCTGAGCATTCAGTTGCCGATTTTGTGATTTACGGCCCTCGAATTACTTCTGTTGCTGTTCCATTTTGCTGCGTATCGTCCAAGCCTGTCTGTTCAGGGTTACTCGCGGCAGTAATTTCGGAAGATTCTGAGCGTTTCGAAAACATCGATGATATCGTTACACATCCTTTAGCGTCTATTTTTTGTATTTTTTTAATGTAATATTTACTATTGTGCGAAGCCATGATTGAAAAATAAGCGTCTACAGATATGGTATTAAATGTGTTTGTGCGACTCTATATACTCTTGTATAATGCGGAACAGTTCGAACGTCATCGCTGAGAGTAAATGCATCCGGCAAATACACCAAAAAATCTGTGTCACTAAAGGCTTTATTACGTCGCGAAGCGAATGAAGGGAAGTCACTCTTTCGATATAAATTATGTTTACTTATTACGATTTTGGAAGATTTTATTTTTTGGAATTGGGAAAAATGCAATCAAAATTCGATTGGGAACGGGTCCGTTTGCTTTGGGAATGCCTCCGTTTCCCGGAGGCGCAGACAGTGCTGAAAAACCCCTGTGAATATTCCAATAAAAGTTAAACATTTTATAAACACAATAACTATAATATTTTTTCTTCTAGTATTTTCATTGGTCGACCACCAAGGCTGTAAAATTGACTGAAAAAAGCCCTGCATTTACCTCAGAATTATTTACAAACAAAATGTACATGCAAGTACCTTGTGTGTTTGTATTGAATGTAAAATTTATATTTACATGTATATTTATTTAAGTAATAACTTTCAACTGCAAATTATATAGCAGCAATGCACCAGGTACTCACATAAAAACAAAATAAACACTGTCATAGAAAACTAAACAGTTCTGTTCCTCTTGTTTTATAAACTAATAATTTTTAATAGATCATCTGGTGACAAACTTTACCCAGATTTAAAATTAACCTAGATATCATTACACGGCCCTAATTACATTTCAAGGGACTGGGGCCGGGGCCCTCATGTAGGGGAATTTAACATCGTTTCGAAGAAAAAGGGGAATTTTTTTTAGCTTTATGTTCAATAAATGTTGTTCAAATAATAGATATCCAACTTCAAATTTTTAGCAAACTTTATAATCGCCAATGCATCTTTAAAAGAAAATAAGAAAATCCTATAATATGTTTCACTGAAAACAGTGTAATGATCAACGTTTATGCTTGAGCAATACACAGTTATTTGCTCGTAAGATGTAAAACTTAAACATGTAGTCAGCCATCACATGGTTTCCCTAGAAAAGCCGCATTTTAAGACACACTGGTAATGGTTACAATTGACAGGTAGCTAGTTTCTTCGGCACCTGGTTACTTCGGCATAGTAATTAAATGCCACTTTGGCACTCAGGTTTGACCAGTTCGGCATTTACAGTTTGTCTAATCTAATTAAAATCTCATTATGGTGGCTGCCGCCCCACAACGCCGCTTTACTTTTTTTCCATATAATTTTTTTTTGCTGCAGCAAAGTTGTTTACAAACAAAATGGCGGCGTCTTTTTAACGTTGCGAACGACGAGCAGGTGCGCGTGAAAAAACAGCGAAATTATTAACAACTATTGAAAGCAATGTGCGTTTACTCTTTTAAAATTAGTTGTGCTTATCGCATATTGGATGTAAAAACAATTGGACAAAATTTAAATATTGCATTTCCCGATAACTGTGTGGCCAATTCAACAGATTTCAAAATGACCTTATTTATTCCTGTTTTCATGGCTTAAACTGGGTGCCATAATTATTCACAAACAGAAAAAAAACATCTAAATGGATTATATCAATAGAAAAAAAACATACGAAACTTACCTCACATATGGTTCTATAAATTATAAATCCGTTATCCGTTATGATAAACAACGTTTGACAGTCCCACTGCACATGTCCAACAAGCGGGTGCACGCGCATGCGTCGATTAGAAAGCCTTGTGTTCATTGGCTCGGTTTTTTATAAACAGGTGCCTCAAATATAGACGCTCAAACTTTTACGGACACTTGCAAAAATAAAAGTTACGGTCTCGTCCATCGCATAGACAGTTTTACATGGACATCCTTTGGACACACTTTGGACAAAAACGTTGTGCGACTTCTCCAGATAGGTTTTACGTTGCACAAGACACATTTTGATGAATTTTGGGCAAATGTATTGTGCGACTTGTCGCACAATGAAATTAAGACACACAATGTATATATAGGCATAAAAAAAGTTGCACAATGTATCATTCGTGAGAACGGACATACGCTCGTACGGATGGACGGATGGAAGGGTGGACGGCAGGACGGCAGGACGGACGGACGTACGTATATGCGTGCGAACGTACGTACGTATTGACAGATACACAGACCGACCGACAGACACACAGACAGACAGACAGACAGACATACAGACATACATACAGACAGACAGACAGACAGACAGACAGACACATTTTGTAATTCCAGTATGAACACCTTTACTTTGTATCGGATGGTATATTGATGATTACTAAGCAAAGATATTACCTTCTAAGACGATGATTTTACAAATAATCACTGCGACAAGAATATACACTTTTGCCATATTTTAGTACGTTTATATTCCTTCTAAAACAACAACAGAAGCAGACTGTTCAACGTTTAATTCTGAAGTTATAAAACGTAGCACGATGTCAGATTGCTTACATGAATATTGTAAACTGACGCTTATACTAGTGTAACCCACTGGGAGTTTTGTATTAACAGTATTGTGGATTATTTAACACGATTGTACTGTATTGAGAAGCATTCAGCCGTGAAGCAGGAAGTTAAATTTGATCAAGTTTAAAGGGAAACTAAATGTTATATATTAAATTCTGAAATAGTAAGATATCATTAAAAATGTAAATGTTCATGATAATCCTTATTATTTTTAAATAAACAGGTGTATTTCAACATTTCAGTTACTAGTATTATTCATAATTTCCATCGCATTGCATTAATTGTTTTGTAATGGAATAGTTATGTATACGTGTATACATCGGTATAATGTACATGTCACGTTTTCCAATCACTTTATACCCTTATACTCAAGATCATATTAAAAATAGCGAAAAAAAACTCGCAAATATATATTACATTAATTTGTATTCAACAGGCACACGTATGTTCTCATACATGTTTCAACATAAAGTCATAGCATTGTGTCTACACCGAGTCATACTGATTCGTGTAATTTACCGCCAAACAGTATGGGCAATATGACGAACTATTTTAAATTTCCCACATATCCATTTTACAACATCAAAGCAAAACATGCGTCAAATCCGGGTCATACTGATTTGTGTAATTCGTCTAGCGGTTTGGGTAATGTGACTGAATATTTTCAACTTCCCACAAATAGCTCTTACTTTCGGTTTGAAGGTCAACCATAAAGTGCTACACACTTTATAAAAAGTGTTACACACTTTATAATAATATGGACTAAATCAACATGTAAGTCCATACTTACATACTTACATACGTACGCTAGGACGGAAGGACGGACGGAAGGACGGACGGAAGGACGGACGGAAGGACGGACGGAAGGACGGACGGAAGGACGGACGGACGGACGGAAGGACGGACAGAAGGACGGACGGAAGGACGGACGGACGGATGACGGACGGATGACGGACGGACAGACAGACAGACAGACAGACAGACAGAAATTACTAAGAGAATATATACCTTGCAAGATGATGATTCTACAAATAATCACTGCGACGACAAAAAACGTTTTTGCCATGTTTCAAGTACTTTAATATTCACTCCAATACAACAGCTTCAACACATTCTTTTCTGTTTCATACGTTATCACAAACCGTTATAAGAATCTTAGATACCGATTTTAATATTTTCAACTGGCGCTCATAACAGTTTAACGAACGAGAAGTATCGGATTAATTACCTTATGAAGTATTTAGAATGTTTCATCTGTATATAGAATCATTCAGCCGCGAAGGAGGAAGTTAAATTTCAACAAATTTAAAGGGACACTAGATTACAGAAGTAAACAATTCGATATAGAAAGAGTACCTTTTAAAAAAAAAATAGTCGCCATACACGTTAACTATGCAAATAATGAAAGTCTGAATAACTTACTTAGAGATCAAGTTTGAGTTTCGTTCCGGTACATTTTTTTTAAACGTAAATACGGGATTTGGACTTATGAGGTTTCTTTAAAACAATATTTTTTGCATTTATTTCTAAACGCTTTCCGATGTCTGAATCTACCTGCGTGACTTTAAGATCAAGTTCCACTTTCGCTCCCCTCCATTGATGTTTGGTAAAGTTATGGGTATTTGACTTGCTAATTGTTCTTTACAAAACACTTTACTGGATTTTTAGTCAAACTGCTTCGATATACTTACAATAATTTTGCTGTTTGAGTCAACGTCCATGACTTACAGATCAAGTTTGAGTTTCAGTTCGGGCATTGTTTTTGAACGAAGTGTCGGGCCTTGGACTGATATTTTTTCTCTTGGTTTCTTTCAATTTTGGCTGCACCAATAACTATTTATAACATTTTCCATGTTTTGTCCAAAACGACCCACTATAGTTCGAACTTGAATATATTGTAATGGCCCCCTTTGAAGAATATAGCAGTATGTATGTCTACGCGAAACTTTCTCTCTTTGCTATAACTGTGTCTTATATGTATGGGTTTTGAAATAACTTGGCCCAAATGTAAGCCATCGTGAGATAAAATGCTTCATGCAACAAATTTCTCCTTACCTTGTAAGTCAATGTCGCACTTAGCCGTCAAAGGGTAAAATTGACCATGACAATTCCTGTGTATGCTATAACTTTGTCATTTATTGGTGGATTTTTGAATAACTTGGTCCAAATGTTAACCATCATAAGACGACGTGTCACATATAAAAGGTCAAGGTCGTACTTTAAGGTCAAAGTTCAAATTTTACCATAAAGCTGCTTATTTTTTACATATAGTAAAATAGTAAAAAAGAAAATAGTACAACGTTGGTGCATCTGTGCTTTATGAACACATTTTCTGTGTTTAAGAGAGAGACAACGACAACAACGACTATCAAACAAATGAATGCGTAGTAGCAAAAAGTACCTATCGGATCAGGGCTGCTCTTTATGTTTTAAACACAGACAACTTAATATTGTGTGTCTGTCCGTTGATAAGGGCTATGATAATTTGAAAAGTGTTCTTATTAATCATTATATTCGAGAATTTCAACAAAATGTATTTTGTATTGAAAACAGAATAAAATAAAACAAAAAATAAACTAAATTAAAGTTACTGATATGATACTTTGTTTCTAAGATTTAGTAAAGTTTTTAACTGCAAACGAATCTGTAGCTCAGGGACCAAAAAGAGAGCTTTACTGGAAGCAAAAGAAAGCAAATTTGAATATCGGACTAATAGCATTGGAATGACAGCAGTATGCCATTTCCTGATCTCGGGTAAACATCTAGCGCTGTTGTCGGTCCGATTTTCACATTTATATCTGTGTTGGTATAAGTGCACAGTGGACGTGTTCTTTGTGCTCTTAAATATATGGAATTTACTTGAAATATAATATAGATACGTTCCTGGAAATCAAGAAAGTAATGGATATACCGTTTAGTAGTAAGGTGTAACAAGTACATTTGTAGTGTTAAAGGTGACGGAGATATTAATTATTAACACCATTTTCTTCTATTGTCGCGGTGTAAATTTGATACGGACGGTCGGGATACATTTTTCGTGAACTCTTGTCAGAACATAATAATTCGTGATTGTGTCAATTACTACTAAATCGGATAACATCTATTCAGAATTTGGGTAACATTCGGTCAAATATCTCGTGCGCTGTCACTGTGGATAAGCTGCTTACAACCAATACGTTGAATGTGAACAATTATATACTGGCCATGTACGGTGTACGTCGATCTGACCAGAAAAAAACGGACCAAACAAGAAGCGTTTCCGGACAGTGTGAGTGAACAACCCGACAAGCTACACCAAATGGCATCAAATACGTCCGCCCAAACAACACCGGCATCACATGATAAATCTCCTGGAGCGGGCCCTTTTATTCCCCCTCATTCACAATTCCTCGAAACCCAGTTGTTACTGCCACAGTACCTAAGCCCACCACTTGCAACGCCCCTGAGTTGCGGACCTACATACTCACCGGTGGGTAACCAACAGAATCAGGTACCAATCAAAATTGACGCAAACAGGACCCATGCCATACTTCAATACATTCTATAGAAGAAGGACAACGAAGCATTTAAATAAAACTAAATAAACTCGATAAAATTGAAATTGATGTTCACGGCATATCCTGTTTAGTAACACAAGTGGAATCGAAAGTTGTAGCACTCAAAACAAAACTTAATTTTACCGAAAGAAAAATGATGTCCGCGATAATCACCAATGACTTCACAGCATAAAAACACTGAAGAGTGAATATTCACATCTGTCCGAAAATCTGTTAGTGGGCGAGCGGCCGGACATAATTGCAAATATCAATGTCGACCGTTATGTTTACATGCCGATTTATGATGTTCCGCTTGAAAGACCGGCACGCTCATCGTTTGACAATCATGTTAATCAATTTGGTTATAAGTTATTGTCACTTAGTAAAAAAATAGCTTATTAATTGTATATGGTAGGTTAGAGCCGGGTCATTTTACATGTTTCAACTGTGCCAGAAGTTCTTCAGGAGCCAGTGTTGTAGATTATGTAATAGTTAATAATAATCTTTTGTCATATATCTCCAATTTTAAAGTGAATGACCTCACTGAATTTTCAGACCACTGTCCAATTGATTTCAATTTACATGCAGGCATATAGAACCGATTGCTACTAATGTGGTAATAAGTTATCTTGGGAGGATGGTAAAACCGCGGATTTAAATACCCTGTTGAATAGTAATGCACATATTTTTGCAAATATTACTAATAACATAATACTTGAAAATAAAAATTTAAACACATGTATTAATCAGCTATCTCAACTTATATAAGATATCTCATTTCAGATACATGGACGTACTCTTAATTTTGATATTACAAAATCACGAGTATTCACAAATCTCTGTGGTTCGACCAAAATTGCAAATTGCACAAAGCAGCGTCCTACGACTATAAACGACTCTACAAAAAAGATCCATCAATTGCGAACAAAATGTCGTTTTTACAAGCCAGATCGACATATTGTCAAACAAAACTTATTGCTAAAAATAAATTTTACAGCAAAGAAAGTAAAACATTGTTAATTTTAAGTAAATCTAACCCGAAGAAATTTTGGAAAAACATACATAAATATAAGCTTTAAAAATGTTCTAGAATTAATGACGCAAATATTGAAGATTTAATTGATCACTTTAAAAACTTATCTTAAACACCGCATTCGTTCAGTGGTGATGGCAATTAATCAAGACATGATACACTTCATATTAAGGAATTAGATCTCCCATTTACCGTTATAGAAATACAAAACCCCATATAAAAGCTCAAAAGCCATAAATCCGCTGACATATCTTACAATGTTGCATACATTTTTTATTGACTGTAATGGGTTTATTTCTCCTTATTTTTATTTATTTAAAATGTTCAATTACATATTTCAGAAAGGTATTCATCCTGAATCATGGCGTAAGGGTGCCATTGTCCCTATTTTCAAAAAAAGAGAGAAAAATATTGCATCTATTTATCGTGGTATTACATTTGTAAATATTATAGCTAAGATGTCAGCGATTTTCCTCCTTCTTTATAAAGTACCGGTAAACGGTACTTTCCCAATCGAATGAAAATTCCCAAATTCCCAATCAGCATCTGAAAAAATCCCAATCGGCGTCCGAATTTTTCTCAAAACGATCGAAAGTTTTGTAACAAAACCCAAATTTCGGCGAGCGAACAAAGAAAATCGTATAGTTGTGTGTAACCACGCGCTCGATTAGTTTCGGTTTTATTATTCAGCGCGTGCGATCAATAGAGTCGTTACTGTTTACGGTGCTTTTGTCAGGCAGCCAGCGTACTGTTTTACGTCAGTTTATAACCTTGCCTCTGTGGAAAGTGTGTTCAGTCTAATGAACAATCTTTGCACGACCATTCGGAACCGTCTATAACAGGACACATTGACAGCACTAATGATGCTGTGCAGAGAGGGATGCCAGCAACTGATAGATGATCAAACATCAAAGATTGTTGAAATTTTCAAAAAAATGAAAGACAGAGACATTGCTTTATAAGAGATTAAAACAACTAGTAATTGATTTTGTGTGTTCTTAATAATATTCTGTTATTTATATAAAATTTATTACTTAATGTTCAATAAGGCATAACTGCAAATGATTATTTTAATGGGTATGTTTAATTTAAGTATGAACTGCATGATGTATTCAATAAGACCCAAACTTCATGGCGCGATTTTCCCAATTTAAGGATTTCACGACTCGATTTTTCCCAATTTTGAGGTTTTCACGACTCAATTTTTCCCAATTGAACCGGTACGGGTACTTTTCCCAATTGGACAAGGAAATCTTTCACTTACATTGCGCAATCGAAATAATTGTTGGTGCGATGATAACATATGTTTAACACATCTCAATTCGGGTTAAGATATAATCGTGGCACGATTGATTGTATTTTTATCATGTACACTATAATCCAGAACATTATTAATAATAAATCGAAACTCTATTGCGTTTTTATTGATTATGAAAAAGCATTTGATACTGTTATACATGAAGCTTTGTGGATCAAATAGTACAAACAGGAATAAGCTGTAAAATGTTAAAAATGATTTAGTCTATATATCAGAATGTAAAATCATGTGTTAAAAATCATAAAGATTTGTCTTATTCTGAGCTATTTGATGTTACGTTAGGAGTAAAACAGGGTGAGCCATTATCACCTAAATTATTTATTTTATTCATTAATGACATTAATGATTGTATAAATATTAATAATTTAACCGAAAAAGATATTCGTTTATTATCTATTCATATATTATTATTTGCTGATGATATTGATTATTAAGTTCAAATCAAGAAAGTCTACAATTACAATTAAAGGCTCTATAAAGGTGACGATCCATAATTATTTACCCATTTTTAAATATTTTTTTTCATATTTTATTTATAAAGGTTATCAAAAAACAATATATATATATATGCTATTGGACATTACCATAAAAAACGAGCAATACAACTTGTTTTGAGCTCAAAATACAGTGTCCTCCAAGTCAATTGTGTTTACAAACAATTAGCTTATTTACATCGCTCTTTAGTCGAGAAAGTGAAAGTGAAAGTGACTCAGGTCACCAAAACTATATTGTTGATTTTCAACGTTTTCCGGTATCACTCACAAAGTATGTCTGTTATAAATGGTTAAAACGTTTGTAGTGATCTAATAAGTTACCTTTTGCTGGTAAAAAGTTGTTTAAAATAGAATTACAATTGAATTTTCTTTCGGCTATTTTTAGCATATGTTACCGCTTTAAGGCTACACCTCACGTTAGTTGCAAAAATGTAAAAATTTCTTCCAATTATGAAACGGGTATATCTTCCATAATTCTTGACAACGTTGCACCTAAGCTGTGTTATTAGCATTTTTATGCGAAAGTAAGTAAAATCCGGTAAAAATTAGACCAGTGTATATGCATAAAAATTGGATTTGTCACCTTTATAGGGCCTTTAAATTCAATTTATCAATACACCTGTAAATAGAGATTAAAAATAACTGTTAACAAAACTTAAATTTGCATATTTGAAAAAAGGAAAAGCACTTGTTTGTATAGTAGGACTATTAATCAACAGGCTCTTGAAATTGTTGATGAATTCTGCTACTTGGGCCTTAAACTACACTACACTGGTAATATATCTTAAGCTATTAAGGCAAATAATGAACAAGCCTTAAAAGCTTACAATCATCCATTTTTAGTCAAGCGAAGCTTAACACTAAAACAAAACTCGCTGTATTTGACTCCCTAGTTGTTCCAATTATTCTATATGGATCTGAAATATGGGAATTTAAAACATTAAAGAAGTAGATAAACTTAACTTTAAATTTTGTAAAACTATTCTTGATGTACGCTCACAGACTTCTAATGCTGCTGTTTTGGGTAAATTAGGCAGATTTTCTCTTTCTTTAATATGCAAACAACGTGCACTCAGTTATAGGGTTAAAATTTACCAAAACCCGAACTCTTTGATGCACACTGTTTATAACGAGCAATGTAATCTTTACAACGAGAATAATAATAATAACACAAATATGTGACGTGCATTTATAAAACAACAATTAGATCAACTAGGCCATGGTATATTTTACAATAACTTAAATGGCAACTGTAATTATTCTTATGAAATAAACCAGAGAATAAAAGATCAGTTTATACAAAAAATTGGCACGATACAATTAATTACCAACCGAAATTAGAATACTCCATAGTGTTTAAGATTGAATTTGCTTATGAAAAATATTTAGATTCCATTAATAACAGAAATAATAAACAACAGTTATCCAGATTTTGACTTAGCGCTCATAAATAAGAAATAGAAACTGGTAGATATAATAACATACCCAGAGTTGAACGTAAGAGTAAACTATGTAACGCAAACAGTGTTGAATCGGAATATCACTTCTTTCTTACTTGCTCCATCTATAAAGATCTACGAACAAATTTAAAAATATACTATCTCGTCAAAATACTACAGTAATCAACAATGTTGCCAGATTCATTACTGAGGCAATGAAACTCCGTGATGAAAAATAAGAAGTACATGCATTTGCTCTTTCAGTATTGTAAACTAGGATTAAAAAGCCATAGATCGTTGTTTATGCTAGTTTTCAGCTAATAACGTAATAACATATTTTTACTAAACCTATACTATCCAACTGTCGTATTCCCATTATGTTTCATTTTCTTTTTCTTATCCTTTTTGTGTTTTGTACATTATTAGTCCTGTCCAGCATATGCCAATAAGTCGCAAGAAATGTAATTTATTTTTGTAAAACCTCACGGCCATTTAGTCATTTATGTGTTTGTGTTAAACTTTTACCTAATGGGTAACGATATTGCTGCATTTCGAATGACTGTGGGGTTATTTAATTCAAGTAAATATTGTTGTCGTAAAAAAGTCGTTTACATGTGGAGTGCATCAAACGAATTTGTATTATTTCTTCTCACCCTTTTCGGGCTATCGCGCGCTTTACTCTCAGGTTGCATTATTCGACCGTTTGTCTTTGAAATGAATCTGTTATTAATTGACGCTTAACGCTTTCTTTTACACTTATCAGGGGATATCGAGTTAAATCCAGGACCGGATTACAAGGCACTCAGTGTATTGCATTTGAATGTGCGGTCAATACGTAACAAACTTGATTATGTAGCTAGTAATCTGTGTAATTTTGACATTTTATGCTTCACGGAAACTCATCTAACGGATGTTGTTCCCGATAATGCTTTAACAATTGAAGGTTTTAACACATGTTTTCACCGTAAAGATTTTACACCGCACTCCAGCGGCTTATTAATTTATGTAAATGAGTCTTTACTGTCGCGGCGTGTTATTGAGTTAGAATGTCCCAGTGTGCATTCATTATGGATTGAACTTAATACTGGCTACTTCTCCGCTTTACTCTGCTGCTTTTATCGTCCCCCTAACTCAAACGTATCATTTTGGAATGACCTCGAAACTAATATTGACAAAGCCTTGGATATGAACCAAAATGTTATCATGCTTGGCGATATAAACGAAGACCAACTCAAAAACTATACACGTCTTAAACAGTCATTGGCAATATTTAATTTAAGGAACGTTATAACTGAAGCAACAAGAGTCACTTCCAATACTTCTACATCAATTGACCCCATACTTGTCTCAGACAATTTAATTGTATTGAACAGTGAGGTTATACCAATTGATAGTTCTGTAAGTGATCACCATGCCACGGCTGCGCACATTAAAGTCCCATCAGTCATAAGTAAACCAATGCAGAGACATGTTTGGTTGTACAAACGAGCTGATTTTCAACGTCTCAACAATTTAATTAACACCGAAAATTGGAATTTTATAACAATGATGAGTGTAGAAGATGCTACCACTTTATTTACGGCCAAACTTTTAGAACTAATGAAATTATGTATTCCATTTAAATTAGTTACAGTCCGTCCTAATGATCAACCTTGGTACGACTCTATGATACTACATTTGCCCGTAAACGCGACCGACTTAAAGTTACCGCGATAAAACAACCTTCTGAAAACAACTGGGCTAAGTTTAAACGCGCTCGTAACAAAGTCAATAATATGATTAAACATGCAAAGGAACAATTTTACTCCAATATTGAAACTACACTTACTGATTTAAAATCAAGAAATTCCAGGCAATACTGGAAGATGTTAAAACATCTCATAAACTCACATTCACATTCTGATGTGATACCACCCCTAAAATCGGTCGATATACATGGCCATGTAACTATATATACTTCTGAAGAAGAAAAGGCAACGTGCTTAAACAATTATTTTGTTTCCATTTCAACTTTAGATTCATCTTCGGGAGTTCTTCCCGTTCCTACTCAGTGTCCATTTGCCAGTTTGCAAAATGTGTCCATAACTGAAACTGAAATTATCGATTTAATCAAAATTTTAATAACTAACAAAGCTGTTGGGGAAGATTTAATAAGTCATCTTGTTCTTAAGCGTACTAGTGAGTCAATTTCAAAACCGCTATGCCTTTTGTTTAATAAAGCACTACAAGAATGAACATTTCCTTCATCATGGAAAATGCAATTGTGATGCCCTTATTCAAAAAGGGTGACTCGAACATACCTTCAAACTATCGCCCAATCTCTCTTTTAAGCTGCATAGGAAAACTTATGGAGCGTGCAGTTTATAAACACTTATATAACCATTTTATTGCACACAATTTAATTTACTGCAAGCAATCAGGATTTCTTAGAGGACACTCAACAGTTTATCAACTCATTGATATATTTGATCAAATAGCTCGATCTATTGACGTCAAGAAACTTAATTGCATGATATTCTGTGATATATCCAAGGCGTTCGACCGTGTTTGGCACCGAGGTCTTTTATTTAAACTTAAACAAAATGGCATAAGTGGAAATATATTACAATGGATAGAGAGTTTCTTGTCTAACCGTACCCAAAAAGTTTTTGTCGGCTCAGCAAAGTCGCAGTCATTAAAAGTAAATGCCGGTGTCCCCCCGGGCTCAGTATTAGGGCCGTTGTTTTTCTTGATTTACGTTAATGATATTGTAGAATACCTTTTAAGTATTACCCGACTGTTTGCTGATGATACTTCATTATCATGTACCACATCTGTATTAGCCGATCTCGAGGGTATTTTAAACCTTGACCTATGCCTAATTAACGTATGGGCAAAGCGTTGGCTTGTTGATTTTAATCCCCAAAAAACTGAAGCTATTCTATTCACAACACAAAAGAATATTCCTCTTCCCAAGTTAATGTTTGGTAATGTACCCGTAACATTTGTTGATGAACACAAACATCTCAGTCTTACGCTTAGCAGCGATGGTAAATGGAACAACCACATCAATAATAGTATGACTTCCGCGTCGAAAATCCTTGGCGTTATGCGAAAAGTTAAGTACAAACTATCAAGAAAAAGTCTAAACCAAATATATTTCACACATTTGCGACCATTATTAGAATACGCGTGTGTTGTATGGGACGGTTGTACATTGTACGACAAAGAATTACTTGAAAAAATCCAAAATGAAGCCGCGCGTATTGTCTCAGGCCTAACCAGATCCGTCTCACTTAGAAACCTTTACACTGAAGTTAAATAGCCAAGTCTAGAAAAACGACGAAGTTATCTAAAACTAATTAATATCTACAAAATGCATAACGGTCAGTGCACCAATAACCTTAATAATCTTCTCCCACCCACAGTTCATGAACAATCTTCTCGTAATCTTAGAAACGCGGAAGACTATACTATTTTATCAAGACGAACTTTACTTTATTCACGCTCGTTTTTACCATCTGCCATTAATCTATGGAATTCGTTACCTATAGAAATAAGAAACATTGACACTATTTCGAAATTTAAAACTTCATTAAAACAATTATTTAATTTATGCGAAGATAATCTCCCATACTTTTACATTGGGGATAGACACTCATCAATTCTACATGCGCGCTTAAGAAATAATTGCAGCAACCTAAACTCAGACTTATTCATTAATCATTTAAAAAACACTTCCCTATGTGCGTGCGGAAATGATGCTGAAAATGCGGAGCATTACTTCTTTCATTGCCATACATACCATTTGCAGCGAAAAGCTCTATTCACTGCGCTAAGATCGTTTCATCCGCTTAATTGTGAGGTGCTCCTCTATGGTAAGCCTTCACTAAATAATGAAAACAACACCATCATTTTTAACGAAGTTAAAAAATATATTATTACGACAAAGCGATTCATTGCTTAGCTACTTTTTTTTTATTTTGCTGGACAGGACTTATTACTATCTTTATTACTATCTTTATTACTAAATGTATTATTATCATTATTAATATCCTTTTTTGTATAAGTTATATGTATATTTTCTTTACAATCATTATTATATTTTTGATTAATTATTATTATTACTATTTGTATTACTATTTTTGGTAACAACTGTTATTATTAGTAGTACTGATGTCATCATATAATAAATATAATTATTGAGATTTATGTTCCCAAGTGTATACTGTGTAAATGACATGATTAATATTTTATGTAAATCTGTCACCATTTCAACATGTTAAAACTATCGCAAGGGAAGGACCCCCGATAATGTTGAAGAACTTCAGGTCTAACCCTTTTTCCATTTTGTATGTATGGACCAATGTATATATTTGTATAATGTCATTATCTGGAAATAAAATATGTTTAAAGTAATTTGCTCTTTCTTAAATTAATATTGTATGGAACGTTAATATATTGTTTATTTACTACTTGTTTCTTCTTACATAATTGCCAATACATTTACTTTTGTAAATGATGTTTTAACACTTTACATAGTTATTTATGTGTATAATTGTGTATGTTTGTTGTATTGTACTGATGCACTTCGACCATAATTTGTTAACTTAAATATGTAAATGGTCAAAGGCATTTTGCCGATGTTCAAATACAAACTTGAAACTATATCGGCGCGTTGTTTGGCCGATCCATATAAACTACGGAATAATGGCATTGAAATAAAGCAATATGTCGTCGATGTCGGTCCGACATTGCGCTGTGTCGAGATTTCGATATCGGGTCGATGTAAAACCCCAATACTGTGCCAAGATGGAATTGTATATATGTGCGTAGCAAAGCCAATCATTTTAAGTTGTTCGCTTGCAAGTTTTGCAAGCAAGTTTGCTGATGACCCCAAACCTGATCACTGCCTGCATACGCACCCAGAAATAATTCGCGGTGTTGTTTCAGTTCTTGAACTTCAATCATTTACAAATTGAAACATAATATGAATATCGTGACGAATGAAATAATTTTGAAAGGATCATTTATATAAAAAGTAAAAAAAACAATTTTTGCTATACGTGTCGCGAAAGAGTAAGTTTATAAATGATTTAAATAGTCCACTAGGTGCTTCGTGCAAGTGGTATTTTTACGCAGCACAGTTCATTTCAAATGTGAGGCTATTAATAGATCAGGGAAAATAAAATGACTGCATAACAACAATGGGATGTCGAGATTGCATTCGTCTTTTGCGTAGCCTGGTTGAAAGCGCTTGACTGATTTCTGGTAGTACAGCGAGAGGTTGGTGGGGGCTGGGGGGGGGGGGTCGGGGCGGGGGGATCTGATATGTCTGGGAAATGTTCGGAGATTCTCAATAGAATGATACCGATATTTGTTCGAGTTTATCGCCCCGGTACAAACATCGCCGGTCCATTATATCAAGCCATGATAGCTTAATTTTAATAATAGCGGTTGATACGGTGTGTGTTTTTTGAAAGGATTATAAACACAAACACAGCCGATTTCTTTTCTGATCAACGGGAGAAAAACGCAAAAACTCAATACCGTTTTACTAAGTGATCAATAGTACCATTATTTCATTAAGCAAAGCTAAACAATATTGCAAGGATTTTTTTTTATATTTTAATATGCATATGCATTCTATTTCATTATGTTTCATAATGATACGTAAAACGCTGTTAATAAAAAAAATCGTGACAATCGAAAATTAATTATCCATATTTGTTTAAACTCAAAACACACATTTCATGCGGTAAATATGCGACTAATAAGTGATAACAACAACAACAATTTCAACCTTTTTATAAATTAAATTATTAAAAAAACGTACTTTGTCGTACTAAAATTGGTGACGGGATAGAGGGGTAACACGTTAATGTCAATATATAAAAATGAATTAAGATAAAATGGAAAGAAATTAAATGAAACATTTAATTTCTGGCGACAAATATTATAAAGAAATGTAATGTAATTTGCTTGAGAATTGTATTCAATGATCCTTGATACCAATACAGTTATTATTAATGTTATGTTGAGGTTCATTCTTTGTTAAACTCAAACAAATCGACGGGTTCACTCGCGCTAACCACCTGTGGAGCAGATTAACTTTAGACATTGGTCGTCATTGCAACACTGAAACATCGAATATTGAAGACAAACTGTTGCATCTGTTTAGTATTTCTCGTGAGATACGATAGTTAACAGAACACTTTACAATCAAGATGCATTGTTACAGATGAAGGGTCAACTTGGTGCTACGTTTCCTTTATTCACTTCAGTAAGAGGTCAAATCTTTACAAAATTCCAATTTTTGGGCCCTGGCTTGTGGATATGTATAAGTTCACGTGATATCGTAGCACAGTTCATTCGAAATCTGAGGCTTTCAATAGATAAGGGAAAATAAACTGCTGCTGATCAACAAGAGATGTGAAGAGTCAAATACACAATCAGGCGTCTGTTGCGCAACCTCGTTGACAGAGCTTGTTAGTACAGCGGTGTTCAATCTGATATGTCTGGGAAACGTTCTTGTATTCTCAAATGTACCGGTGATAACAAAGCAATATTTTACAATATTTTAAGGTACAGTTTGTTTATATTTACAGTTATCAATTTACAAAACGTTGAACATGAGTTCACCAATAACTACATGCATACTATAGACAACGACAAAAATGCTTTATAATCGCTAAAACCGAATATAACAAACTAATTAATATAACACGAGATATCTTTTAAAAATATATTCCGCGTAAATGACGACCTTGAAATAAAGTTTTAAAATTTACGTTTCTAAATAATTGACTTAAAAACAAAAGTTTAAAGATTGGGTTTTTATTTCACAATTTTGCATATTCACCGCATGAGTTTCTTTCTTCACCATCGACAAATATCGTTATTGATATTTGAATATAAACACGCAGTTTTCTTTTTTCATCATCGAAATATATCATATATTAATATTTGCTAAACACGCAGTTTTCTTTCTTCACCATCGAACTATATCGAATGTTAATATTTGTTTAACACACAATTATTTTTTCTTCACCGTCGAAATATATCGTATATTAATATTTGATTAAGACGCAGTATTCTTTCGACACATTGAAATCACACTTTCATAGCCGCGTCATGTAAAAATGGGTCCTATGGCGTTCCGGCCAGCGTAGCATAAGCCTAGCCTGTGCATTTGCGCAGTCTGCTCAGAAGCGATGCTGTCAAATATGAAATCAATCAAGGTTTTATGGTCTCATTATGTATCTCCTGTCCAGACTGCAAGATGCGCAGACTGGGTGGGCTAAAGCTATGATGGGCGCATCTGGCATAAGATGATTATTAATACCATTTAGCATAAACTAAAAGACCTCCCTGTTTCACCAACCGGACCGGGCAAAAATGTCCATTGTAGGGAAATCCGTTTTACCGAGCGTATAAGGAAAACACAATATTGAACTTATATAAGACTTAGACCTGTTCCAATATGGCATAAGCAATAATTCAGACAAAGTCAATTATAACATATATAATGTGATGTATAATTTAGCTATGTATTTTCAGCTCGGCATTTTTCATAGCCAGCTCGTCGCGTCGTCCGCCGTCCGCCGTCCGGCGTCCGACGTCCGCCGTCCGACGTCCGCCGTCTGACGTCCGCCGCCCGCTGTCCGCGTCGCGCTTAAACCTTAAAATTGGCTTTTAAATCAAAGTGCCTCCACCAACAACTTTAAAATTTCATATGTATATGCACCTTGATGAGTTCTTCACGCCACACCCATTTTGGGGTCACTAAGTCAAAGGTCAAGGTCACTGTGACCTCTAAAAAAATCTGACAAGCTTTCATTTATTCAAAACTGCACCCGTAGCCGAGCGTGGCACCCGTTATGCGGTGCTCTTGTCATTTGTATTGCGTTTTACATAATCATGACCACAAACACCGAACACCAGACAACATACTTCACGACTGTCAGGGTAGAATAGACGATGCATTTCAATTTAAATACGGGAAAAAGTTTACACGCATGTATGCAAATCAGAACATGAGAACAATGTTTATACGCAAAAAACTTGACAAAATAACAGCCATTATAAGGGGACGTGTCGCGCGTTAAACTCGTTTCGTTACCTCAAACGTCAAGGCCAATTTTGCAGCTCAGAGATTAGATTGTGTTATGCTGCGTTTACACCATGTTCCCGGCGACCACGGCAATCACGTTTCGGGCCACCATGGAGGAAACGGGGTGAACGTGAGGCAACGTAGGGGAACGGAATAGCCAAACGTGACACAACGGGGTTGCCGTGGTTGCCGTGCCAAAATTTTAAACTGTCAAAAAAATTGCCATGGCGGAAATGAGAAACGTGATAGAACTTGTTAAACGCAACACAACTTGACAGCACGTAGCAGGCCGTAACAGAACCCGAAAAGTGTCCGTACTCTGACGGGAATCCTTTTCATTCCCCGACATGTTAAGTTTCTATCACGTTGTGTTACGTTTTGTTACGCTTTGTCAAGATAACTACGGCAAGCTAGGATAATTGATAGCCGTTTTGCTAGGTGTTTAATCCGACCCGTTACGGTGTGTTGCGTTTTGCAGGCAGATGCGTTACGGCCAGTTGAGTTGTTGTACGGTCTGACACGATTCGCGCGGTCTGAAGCTGAGTATATAAAAGCCGTGCTTCTCAGGAAACTTTCATTTCAGTCTGAACACTCGATGAGCAAACATGCCACCAAGAAAGCGCCGAACAAAGGCTACCCCCCGCGCTGCAAACGACGTTCAAGTGGAGGAACAACCTGAAAGTACTTGCCTTCCACCAAATGCCTCAGAGTCAGTGCCAGTTTCAATCCAGGTGTAAGGTCCTGGGAGGAGCGATACTTCGTATCTTGTCTTGAGATGACTTGAGATATCCGTTCAAGGATCTCGTCGAATAGTTCTGGGGGAATCCTCAGATAATTCTGAAAGGTGTTGATATCTTCGTTGCGGAGTTCCCTGGTAAGAAATGCATCAAAGTGCCCCTGCTGCTGCCTTCTAGCTTCCGATAGCCATGGACGAACCCACAGGGACCTTGGCCTCCTTTTTCGTCTTTTCCCGGACCTTTTTGCTTCTTTCAACTCTTTACAACGCAAAGATTTTATTAATGCTGCAAATAAGCAGGCAAACATAAAATCATCCTCGTCGTTCACATCCATGTCACTGGAATTACTTTGTTATAATAAATACTGTTGCTTGAGAGTTTTCTTTTATACCGAGAGCACAATCGTGCCCGAAACCTCTCGGATGTCCACGTTTGATCCGCACGGTACCTTGACAGAACGTGACAAATGAATGGCAAACGTGTACAACGTATCAGACCTGCATGACAAACGCAAACAACGTGCGGGAACTTAACAGAACGCATCGTACCTTGAAGCAACATTTATACATCCGTGGCAGACCGTGGATGAAAACTTAGCGCACCGTCGAAGGGCCGCGTTTTCGCTTCGACGGCACGTCACGGATACCTTGATAAACCGTGAGGAAACTTAGCACAACCTACCAAACCTTGGATTTAAGGTCAAAAATTGCAAAAGCCACACGGCGCGATACGTTTCGGACAAACGGGACTGCCGTGGTCGCCGGGAACATGGTGTAAACGCAGCATTACAAAACATCTTTTTGTTTGTCTTCAAGCTATTTTAAAATATTTAATTGATAATGAACAAATGAAGAGAAGACTTTTCGTCGGTAACACCGACATGCCTATTTCAAGAACAAACGAAGGGATCAAGGACAAATAGCTTGTCATTTTTGTAACTTTTTCATTTATTATTGCCATGTGAAGAAGATTTTTAACCAATCACTAGGAGGAGACTGACCAAGAAAACATGCCGATAACGTCCTGATGTTGTCTGTATGAGAGCAATACCTTATGCGTAAGCCCGTGAGTTCCGATATCGACAGAGTGTTGAAGAGATGTGATGTCTCTTGACAATCATTTTAGGGGCCATTCTTATTCAATTAAACCCTGTCACTTCATATCTAATGCGGAATTATACATCATGAACATACAACGATTGATTTACTTATACTGATCCGATATCGATCCGATGTGTTGCAATAGACGTTTACTAAATGCTACATGAATGATATCGGCTGAAAATATGTAATACAAAACGTATCGATGGAAATTTATCCTTTTACACTCGCAAGGGAGGGGCTCATTTTCGCCTAATTGTATTTTGCACGCTTCACACAAGGCAACCGCACCCGCACGTTGTCCAAAGTTTTGTAGAGTAATGGATGAATCATTTGAAGTCAACAATGTAGAAAATGATCCCAAACAACATGACAGTTCAAGTAAATACAAGCTGTTTGTAAAACATTTTTGTATTAAGAAGGGTTGCGTAATAGGTGAAATTAAGGGACCTGTTTTGTAGTATTAAGAACGTTTTGTATGTTACTTTGCGAGCTTTATCGCCTGGCATGGTGTAGGTGTGTTTGTATCGGTTTGAACTTAACACTAATCTTTCTTCAATTACCAATGATATATATATGTATTTTGTGTAATTTGTGTAAACAGAGTAATTTCCGGGTAGGATAATTGTCTCGATAAAAAATCAAATTTTGTCAAACTTATAATTTCACAAATCGGCATTTAAGTTAGAAGACTAAATATATTCGTGGTTAAGAATAAACGTGAAAATTGCCCGTGTCAGAAAAGAAACGAAACGACAAAAATCTGATCACAATTAATTGAATTAATATATCTCGTTGTGTGTACGTGAAATATTACAACATATTTGTGCGTCGTTAAACAAAGAGATTATGATATAATGATCTCTAAGTGAAAAATATATTGGTAACAGTTAAAGGTTTTTGTCAGAGTTGACATCATGAACAAAATATCACGTGTGCCTTTTTTATGGAATATGCATTCGCTGCACAAGTGCTATTACAGTTTGTAGGACACGGATTATATTGCGATCGCACATGCTGTCAATGCAGTTGGAGCTACGTCTTGTATTTCAAGCAGCACCGTTTAAACAGGAAATCTGATATTCTATGCAATAACCGATAGCAATAATGCACCCATCGTGAGAAAATTTTGTACTGTATGTAACTGACAAACCTTACCATGAAACCCACTTGGGCAATTTGTACATAAATGGCCACTGCAACACAAGCAGTTAGAAGGACATGTTGAACTTTTACAGAAACACCAATATACCATGTACACAAATAAATAGCAGTAACCAGTTGTTTTATTACATGTACAAGTTATTGTTCAGACACTGTTGTGGGCATGGGTATTCACATTGATCTCCTTAATATCCCGTTAAACATTCTTGACATCTACCAGTATACATGTCACGTCCATTTTTACATTGAACTGAACATCCATGGTCACATCCATTAACAAACCTGCCAATAGCGCACCCGTCAAAAAACCAGTGCCCATACAGCAACGTTTAGCACACATGTACGAGCATGGCTTTTCACAAATTGATCCGTAATAGCCATTCATACAACTCGTAAAATTACTCCCATCACTTCCGCTTTTACAATTAGCAGGACATTTCGCATCGTTCATACGCTTACAAGTGTATATGTCACAAGGTCCATCACTGCAATGCGACTTAAATGGCCGTTGGCTTGTCGCTGTATATTTACGAATAGGACACATAGTGCATGATGTTCCATCGGTACAGTCAGTACAATTAACCAGTCGCCACCTGTCAATCAAATTTTCCGATCAGCCAATCAGCCAATCAGATATCGATTTTTCACACAACCTCAGCAACGCATATCTGCCTGCCATTTTGTCCGACAAACAAAGCGTGTCGTACATATGGAATGGACGTAATTTTTAAGAGTATTCACAGATTTTATATCAAATGCCTGATCATTACTGTTTGATCATTATTGAAAATTGAAGGTGCTATACATACTGTATAAAAGGTCATTATTTTACCTTTATTTATTGAACATATGAACGTGCAATGAGAAAACAAACACAATAAATAGTTTGATCGCAACAGTTGTATGTTTTATAAAACGTGTTAAACCGTTTGATGCACAATAGTATTAAGCAGTTCGGGCAGCATAATAATTGCCACACGAGCTTATTAATAATCTCAGCGTAATTGTCGATAATTAATAAATGACAGTATGTTGCGCGGATCTCAAAATGAAAGAACATTCAGGCATTGTTAGGTACTGTTCACAAGAAAAGAAAACTATTTAATTAATTGAATAATTTCCTATTATATATTTATTTTCCGTGGATCATAAACAAGGTAAATCATTATAACTTGTAAACTTAAATATTGTTTTAACTAATGTAAAAACAACAAAAAGGTGTCCGTATCCACAAAGATCCTTAGGTATTTTATTAGTTATTTACTTAAGTTCGATAAATCACCTAAGGCAAGATTTTCCCTTAAATATTCATCCTACAAATTCCGTAGGAAAAAGATTAGGTAAGTTTTTGTCTCGTGCATTTTTTTCCCTCAGTGAAACATAATTCGCCTAAGGAGTGACTTAAGTGTGTTGTCAGGGACATCCCCGGGTTCCCTGACAAAAAATAGCATCACGATGACGTCGTCATTATAACATACCACGAGATTTCTCGGCACACAAAAATGGCGGTTGTCTCTGTCTAAAGAGAATCGGTCGAATTTTATTACGTGTTTTAATATCCGTAGCGTGTCACAAGGAGTTTTTATGGAATATATAAAGGGAGTAACTTTTATTACATTAATACAATGCTTGTGAATTTAAGCAGCATTAAATGCCATGTTTTATTTGTAATTCCCACTGTCGGCGTTTGGGGTTTTGGTGGGTCTTAAAATAGCACTGAAGCGAAACCGGATGTTTATAGCAGACGGCAGTTTGTCAAAACACGAATTACCCACATCTACCTAAATCTACCAAAATCTACCGAAATCTTCCCACATCTACCTAAATCTACATCAAATATTTCCAAACCTTGTAAAAATAATTATTGAACATCATGTTTGTGTGTTATGCTTCATCTTTACTCGTCACAATGTTAATCTCCCCCCCCCCCAACAAAAAAACACAATTACTTCAAAATCAAATATAGGTTACACAGCACTTACTATTTTATCTCTCCGAATCTACATCCCAAATCTTTTAAAAATAAGTATGCTACGTCTTGTTTGTGTAATGCTTCATCTTAACTCGTCACAATGTTAAATTTCCCAATATAAATACTTTAAATCAAATATAGGTTACACACTTCTTAATATTTGATCTTCCCAAATCGACCCAAATTTACCCAAATCGGCATCAAATATACCCAAATAATTTTTAAATAATTATTTTACATCATGTTTGTGTAATGCTTCATCTTATCCCGTCACAATGTTTAATTTTCCCCAAAAAATATTTTAAATCAAATATAGGTTACACACCACTTACTATTTTATCTCCCCAAATCTACACAATTCCAAACTAATTCAAGCTACTTTTGTCATAAATTTAGTGAAAATGTTGAAAAGACCAACAAATGTCTATTTTTTTTTATAAGATAGAGCTAAATCAAGGTACGTAATAAAACATAGAACAGCCAATCAATAACAGCTTACTGAAAGCGCAGTGTCAGTATCGAAAGCGAACTGTTAAATGTAAGTACTGAAATAATCATTTGACCAGTTAAATTTTCAATTATAGAGTAACATGAAACTTTTGTATTAATTCAATTTTCGTGGACTATATCGTACGAATTTAAGCGCGCTACATTATGTCAATGAACGATGGCGCCCACTACAACACTAAAACAACATGCCTCAATGATTACGGGAATCAATTGCGTGACAATAAACACATAAATAAAGCACGGAACGAGCATCTTTGTTGTTACAAACAGGGGTTAAGTTTTGATAATCGGTACTATTCGTATGGTATAGTCGCAAACATTTAACTTGAGATCGGGGCGCGGGGTGGCGTTTAGCGTAGACGTCAATGGCGCGTTTATTTAAAACTTGTAAAGGCAATCGATTGAGACTTCGGTGTGATTATTTGATTATTAAATCTTCCCAAATCTACTCAAATCTACCGTAATATTTGAACAATAATTATTTGACATGGTGTGTGATGGGCACTATTGTTTTTGTTAATGCTTCATCTTTACTTGTGACAATATGTAATTTCCAAAACAAAAATATACTTTAAATCAATTATAGGCTACATACCACTTGCTAATTGATTTATTTTCTGTCTTCTCTGGTACCCAATACATTTTGGTCATTAATGTTATCGTTGTAGTTTATGTTATGCTCCTTTAGATAAAACTTGTTTAACACTTGTTTTTTAATTTGGTTGTTGCCGTACTCAACAATTTCAACAATCAATTCGAAATGGTTGGCTATTCAACTACCTAAATCTACCGCAAATCTACCCAAATCTACACAAGTCTGCACAAGTCTTTTAAAAATAATTATAGTACATAATTTTTGTGTGATGGACACTATTGTTTTTAATGCTTAACGGCCACCGGAAAAACTTTGCGAAACCGAAATTTCGCAAACTTAAGTACCCTTTTTCTTAAAGATTTGCTACTTTGAGACATAGTATGCGATAAAAGTCTTATCGTTGATTAATAATTGGTTATTTTCACTCAAAAAACGTGTTTTCTTCACTATGAAATTTAAAAGCAAAGTTGGGGTTCCCATGGGATTTTTGCATTTTCCCATGGGATTTTCGATTTTCCCATGGGATTTTTTCACCCATGGGATTTTTTTCTCCCATAATTTGCAAATGGGAGAAAAATCCCATGGGATTTTGAACATTTTAAAAAACGTGTTTTATTTGCGTTTGCAAGTATTTTAACGTTATTTAAGGACTGTATATTGGTTTTATGCCAATTATATATATAAATATATAGTAATAAAAAAATCCCATTTTTAAATGGGAGAAAAAAAATCCCATGGGATTTTTTTCTTATTTTGAGAGATTTATTCACGAAACTTTCAGAAACATCATATTTTATGAAATGATGAACAACTACGATATTTTAATGCGTTTAGTCGTGTTTAAAAAAACACAAAAAATCCCATGGGATGTTTTATTCCATGGGATTTTTTATCCCATGGGATTTTTTTTCCAATAGGATTTTTCAGTTTCGTAAGCCGAATAAGTTTCTTAATGCGAAAAACAACAATAAAGGAAATAATAATTATAATTTTGAATAATAAATTGAATAATATAAATAACATGAATATTTTTAAAATGAGTTACAATTAAAGGTTTATGCTAGTAGAACTTATCATTTCTTGTTCGAGCAGATGGTTGAGTCCAATTGGTGAGTATGCCAGCTTAGAACCAGTATAAATGCATCGCAGACAGACAACGCTGTCATACTGTACACACCGCTGAGTAACAATCTTTATTGCATTTCATTTTGCAACAGAAAATGAACTCCGTAGTATAATTGATCTTATATATGCCCTCTGCTTTTGAAAGCGTGCAACACATTAACATAACAATAAGTCCATGCCAAAAACTATGTGCAAATTCCATTCAAAGCTATATACACATTATTAAGGTCAGATGACCCGCGTCATGCGAAAATGGGTCTTATGTCATATGCGGCCAAAGTTGGTCCATCCTAGCTTGTCCAACCGCGCAGTCTGGTCAGGTTCTACGCTGACTGATATATCAAGTCAAGCCATGATTCGTGGTCTCATATCCAAACTCGGTAGCTCCTGTGCGAAACTTTCACCGGAAACGACGGCACCGAGACGGGCGCTCGAACTTTGCGGATGCGCGTTATATGTTATATATAATAGCGCGATGTGTTTTTTCTTGCCTCAAATTAGTAAGCCCAATCAGCGTTTTATTGTGTTCTTTGCTTCTACTATTAACAAGAACTTCAACCGATACGAACATGAATTTTATTTTAATATGTTTATTTAATGCTCGGAAAACTCATTGTATATTTAGACTACTACTTATAAAACAAAGTCGGGTTTTCAACATCTGTTTTCGGCATATAAATTGTTATTCCAGATTTTACGCTCTTTACTGTACAAAATACCGTTAGGGCCACCGTGGTTACTCATTAAAATCCAGAGGGCGAGAATGCGAGAACGCGAAAGTACGATGACGACAGTGCGACAATACGATGGCGACAATGCGTTCGTACGATTGCGAAAACGCGCTAGTACGATGACGACAATGCGACAGTGCGACAATACAATGGCGGCAGTACGATAGTACGGGGGCGACAATGCGATAGTCATATCGTACTTTCGCCGTGGTATCATCGCAATGTCGCCATCGTTCTATCGCATTGTCGCCATCGTATTGTCGCACTGTCGCCATCGCATTTTTGAATTGCCGCCATCATACTATCGCGTTATCGCATTGGCACCATCGTACTATCGCACTGTCGGCTATCGCCATCGTATTTTCGCACTGTCGTCATCGTATTTTCGCACTGTCGTCATCGTATTATCGCACTATCGAACTGTAGTATTGTCGCCATCGTACTATCTCACTGTCGCCATCGTATTGTCGCACTGTCGTCATCGCACTGTCTGATTGTCGTCATCGTATTATCGCGTTCTCGCATTGTCGCCATCGTACTATCGCATTGTCGCCATGGTATTGTCACCCTGTCATCATCGTATTGTAACATTGTCGCCATCGTACTATCGCGTTCTCGCGTTCTCGCCCTCTGGATTTTAATGTGTAACCACGATTGAACTAACGGTATTCCGTAATACTGCTAAAGCACAGTATGATTAGGTCACTCCCAATGCTCAAATCTCTATGTCTATTTTAGTAACAACACATGTCTATGGAAGGATATTTAGGTAAAAGTAACATCATTCGTGGTGAATATTTACATTATGACTGATGCTTATTCTAATTTGCTTTATGACAATTCCAACATGCTTGTTGTCTATTCGTTTATACTTGATGATTGCTGCAACATTACATCATTCATGATGAATATTTACATTATGCGTGATGTATATTCTAACATGCTTCATGACAGTTCCAACATGCTTGTTCTCTATCGGTTATACTTGATGATTGTTTCAACATGCTTGGTGACTATCCAATGTTTGTGTGTTCATTATTCCTGAAACCAGTCATAATCGGTTTTGCCACTAAGCGTCATTAACAACGGCAGTTAGCAACAGGCAGTAAGCAGAATGCAAGTTACTAAATTATGACAACAGGTGGCGCGCGTTTATTTTCCGTATGTTGAATAAATTACTTTTCGGAAAAAAAAGCGAAAACATCCGAATCATTTTGACTAGTAAACTGAATAAGCTGAATTAGTTCCCTTCGTTATATTATCTCCATTAAAGGGGCCTTTTCACAGATTTTGGCATTTTTTCAACTTATTCATTAAATGCTTTATATTGATAAATGTAAACATTGGATCGTAAAAGCTCCAGTAAAAAATCAAGAAAAAAAATAAAAAAAGGAAAAGAACATTGCCCGGAGCAGGTTTCGAACCAGTGACCCCTGGAGTCCTGCCAGAGTCCTGAAGTAAAAACGCTTTAGCCTACTGAGCTATTCCGCCGAGTATATGTTCGTGACGTATTTTATACCTTATATAAGCAATCTTCGTAGTTTCACAAAATTTAACGACAAAAACAGAACTCTCCAAATTATTCAATCGTTTCGCGTTGCAACGCTTTATAATTTTTAGGTTTTAAAATCGTCAAAAGATGCATATAATGGCTATATTAGAGCATGGTTAATGTTCAGTATTACTGTTTCCTCACAAATATCATAACTAAAACGAAAACTTACGAATCTGAAACAACTTTTTTCAATTTTGTCAATTTACCAAAGCGTGAAAAGATCCCTTTAAACTAAATACGTTCATTATTGCCATGAAGACCAGTAGGTTTACACAATGAATTGACTGCCGTGAATGTTTTTGATATTTGTAAGATGCAATTGGCACTCAAGAAATTATACATGTATTTAATTCAGGACATAACGGGGCTGATGTGTTGGAATTGTGGCCCTTCCCTAGTCCAAATAATTACAGTAGACGTAATCTACCGATGTGCATTGCATATCGACCTCATATTTATAAAGTAGCCCAAACCCCCATTGCCACAGACCTGTGCGTGAAACTTTCAGATTTCTCTAGTCTGTTTACCATGCTATAATTACAATTTCTATAAACACATATTTATCATTTTATGACTATATAATGTCTGTGGTATAAAGAGAAACCTGAAAGTTACAAGTACTCGTGTCTAGTACTGTACAACTATTGTACTTCTCGTTGAGAAAACAACTACTTCATCTACATGTATTAAAATATCATAAAACATAATTTTCAATCAAGTTGGAAAAAATCAATAAATAAATGTCATATAAACAGGTTTGTCATGAACGTTGACGTCGCTCTTGGTTACCAGAAAAATTCCCACGCACGGATTTCAACCGTCATTGTTTACAATCAATTAAGTGCATAAGTACTTGAATTTGTATAGTGTTTTTTAAAAGTGTCCAGCTACAGGTGGTTAGCGTGTGGCTATAATACTAATTAGTGAAAACATATTTTGGAATGATAAGTAATCATATTATAACGAAAAATCAACTTTTCTTAAAAAAAATAAGTTAAATATATATTCAACAAGGTATCCAACTCGAAATCATCCGAAAACGGGATGCATCGTTTTAAACAGCCATTACTTCATCAATTTTGCAGCGATTTTCACGATCTTGGTCTTATTCAACGCAGAAATAAATTTCCTTTCTGGAAATGTATATGTCTTGCAATATTTTTACAAATACTGGGTCAACTTTTAAGAAATAACACGATACACAACTCGCGTGACCCAGCTGTGATCGATCAGACAGTATTCATGACTGAAATCTTCACGGGGAAAAGGGCATTTTCCCTGCAAAGTTCACGAACCTCGATACCATAATTCAATAAAACGTATGAAAAAAACATTCTTACCGTGCTTGCCGTAGCATTATGCATCAAAACTAACTGTCCAGCGCATTTTCAAACCTTTGTTTACATACATTTCAACCAACTGACATTTTAAACACAAGAGTGATTTCATTGCTCCAATGCGGAGTTGTGTCTTTACAACTGGAGATTTCATTCATAAATACGGTCTGGTCGATCACAACTGGGTCAAGCGAATTATGTATAGCTTTATTTCTTAAAATTTGACCCAGCATGTGTAGAAATATAACAATATATATACATTTCCTAAAAGGAAATTCATTTCTGCGTTGAATAAGACCGAGTCATGAAAATCGCTGCAAAATTAATTTAGTAATGGCTGCTCAAAACGATGCACCCCGTTTTCGGGTGATTTCGAGTTGGATACCTTGTTATATATAAAACGATAGTGATTTTTTTAATAGAAAATTTGATTTTTCGTTTTAATATGATTATTTATCATTCAAAAAGATGTTTTCACTAATTATTATCATAGCCACACGCTAACCACCTGTGTGTCCAGCACGTGTGCCGGGAGAACAGTATTTTTTGTTAAACTCTATAATATTTATTTCCAATCTGTATGAAAAAATGTCGGTGAACATTATTCCGATGTTAATTTTTGAAAATATTGAGGCATTCGTTAATTATGGATCTAAAACGGAACATTAATCCGCAAAAAAAAAACACCGGGCATATTGCATATTAGATCGGACACATGAAATTATTTCGCAAGAAAGCAATAAGAGTTTCAATTCTATATGAGTAAGTCTCGCTGTGCACGATTACGCTCTTACTGCTCGTATATATTTGACTCTTGGTAAATACCTAGTGTTTTATTTTGCTTAATCTAAATTGTGTCATGCATCTATATGTACTTAAAGCAGCATGACCAACAGCTCTTTCATATGTGAAAGAGATTGACACGAAATACCTACCCATCTATATAAAGTCTATATGTGCACTTCAATATTATAGTTTTATAGCATTTTATGTGGTGCAATATAAAAGTACTCTAGTAAATTTGAAATTATGTAATCGATTTCCTCTCAACATACATGCAAAGTTCCAGATAACTTTTTTAGCAAAATCTTGGTTTACACTCTATAATAATCCAGCCTTAAAGTCTATTATTAATTCTTTTTTTTCAGGTAAATATAATTTTTGGCACATCCGGATTAAGGTTTATAGTCTAAGAAGAGTTCATGACAATTGCCGGGTTACAGCAGACTTTTTGCGATAAAAGGACCAGATAATGGAAAACGTTCGGCTTTTCGACTGTTGTAAAGATGGTCTGTTATTCATAATAACGTTAAAGTGCTGTTGATTTCATAATTGTAATGAGGGCCTAGACGAGTGGGAACTCATTGATAAAATGTTTACATTATATGCATTTATATTGAGTTTTACGCATGATCACAAATGTTGAATTCTTATTTTATTTTTCCAATGTGTAACCTTACGCACAGAATTTAAGTCTACTTTTTTACTAAATTTAATTCAATTTTTTACGACTTATCTGGAGCTCTGCATACATGCATTAGTAGCATATATTGAAATATATCCATAGACTTTCTTTGGTTATTGAAGGTAAATTACTGTACAAAAATTATGGTTAGTCATTAACCAAAAAAAAGTTAAGTCTACAAACACGCGGTTAATTTCGGTTCAGTAGCAAATATCTTACAAAGGTGCGCAACTTCTCCTATAACATAAAATTTCCGTTATACGCCGTAAATTTCCGTAGCCCTCCGTAGCATTTCGGAATGACTGTCAATTGACATCATTGTATCATGCATGATAGTATGTTGCTTTGTGCTTGGGTGAAACTCACATCTTACCATCGCGTAAATTTATTAAACGCATTAATATTTGATTCCATTATGCACTGCGCCTATTGCACAAGTCTCTCTGCACAAACCAACATACACATATGCAGCATGCAATTAACGAACAAGAATGTTGCATCTGTACACATGCATGATACCATTAAGCAGAATGTAAATAGACATTGGACATCAGGCAAGATGTAAGTTTCATCAAGCATGAAAAGGTGTCTACATACTAATTGAAAGTACCATCAAGAATCATGACACAGTCACAAAGAAGGATGTAATTTTTACCTAAATACCCTTCCATATTTGTCGGGACTGTGTGTTTGCTTAATTTCACTGAAGAACGTCTACTGGTAAATCTTACAAAAAAAAGTGATAAATAAGACTGAGTAGCAATTTTTTCGGCGTTGCTGTTTAACGTCAAATTTGGCCTTTCAACGAACTTCTTAAAAGCCCATTGAATTTTAATGAAGAAGTTTCCCGCTTGTAGGTCCGAATGAATTAAATCAAATTTTGCAATTGGCAATTTAATAGAAATCCCCATAAAACATTGCACATAGCTTTCTGAAATAAACAGGCCACATTGAACGCATTCACGATATCCAACAGCTCTCAATGCAAAGACCTATCTAGTGTTTCTTGGCCGTGTAAGATCTATAATTAGAACATCGTCACCTAAACATCTACTAATAGAAGAGCATATTTTGGGGAAACAAATTCAATAAGAGTATAAAACGTCCACGATCACTAATGTGTAGTTTGTTAAAGATATCACGGCAGTAAAAACATAGCACTTTAAAGAGACCACAATCTGGTACATTTGGTCAATTGTTGCGTCCGTGGCGGACAATACATTTTTAAAAAGAAAGCGTACAAAAAAGCAAACACAAAGTTCTTCGTAAGCTTGTTTTAATCTTAAAAACACATAATCGACAGTCATTCCAGTCAAATACAATACTAACAGTCAGCACTCTAGAGATCAAAATTGCGGATATAAATATTTAATTCAGGGATATCAAGTGTATCAAGTTCGAATTCCGGAAAAAATAGCCGGTAGTCTGGGGCATTAGGTCCCTTACAGGGATAAAAGGTAAATCCCCGCCCGAGCCGTAGCTAATTGATTTATTGTAGTCTTTCTAGTTGCAATTTCTGGTGAGTACAATGCGGAATATTACGGATATTTGCAACATGTCGAAGATTTTCGGAAAGTAGCGAAGAGGTTTTCGTCAGTTAATATTCATGTCCGTGCCGGCCGCTAACTTATCAGAATCAATAAAAAAGAACCTGGAAAAATCGGTACCGATCGCAAATTTCCGGAATTCCGATAAAGCTTCAACATTATTTGTTCTCAAATGATCGCGTACTCGAACGAATCTGTCCCTACGCCTCCAACTCCCTTTAAATCTCATCGGACGTACATTGATCTCCAAATCTATCCTTGACGACTCAAATCATATTTCCTGAATAGTTTGGCCTATTGACGTCCCTGTAATTATAACAATGGTCTTTTGGATAAACAACGCTAAGTTGTTGCAATATAATAACCGTTTAAAATAGTTACCGGTTTTCATTTAATAAAATGATTAAGTCATATTCGAGATTCCAACGATTGCCAATATTTTGCTTTTGTTTCTCATAAGCATATGGTGCTTGGTATCTGCTATTGACTCCTATGTAGATTGCAAATATTACATAACCCTTACAGCGGCCGAGCGCAGATATCTGCACTTGGCCGCTAAAAAGAAAAATATTTGCGCATTAATTTCATTAAAATCTCATTATCATTATCAAAATCATCATCATCGTCGTCGTCGTCACTACTACCACCACCATCATCATCATCATCTTCTTCTTCTTCTTCCTCCTCCTCATCATCATCATCATTAACAACAACAGCAACACCAACTTAACATCATCATCAAACAACAATAAACATCGGTAGCATACAATGTGCTTCATCAACCATACATAATTAATATGCGTTAAAACACCATAATAGAACAGCATGAATGAAGCTGTCTATTACTTTTTTATATTTCCTATACCAATATTTTTTTTCGTTAATTGAAGGACTAGTTGAAATCTTCTATAAAAGCCCCCCCCCCCAAATAAAAAAATAAAAAATAAAATAATAACCCTAGCAAACAACAATAAACATAGGTTAGTTAGTATACACTGTGCTTTAGCAACCATGCATAATGAATGTTTATGACTTCGGACCGTTGTGATCAAATTTAAAAAAGCAAGATGGTATGTATGCGGCACACAACACATAGATAATTATAGTTTTATACCTTAAACGTAGTTCATCAAAATAAAGATAAGTTATTATCTATGTAATACTTAAATTAGGTTTATAACGTATGCATATTTGTCTAAAACTTGTGAAATGTGATTCGTAAGCCGACGACAACATTATCATTCGGACCCTTCTCCCCACCTAACAATCGAGATTAAACACCTGTGGAGATCCCGATCTTATCAATGAATAAACCGGTTCAATGATGTCAAGTCAAATAAAACATACTATTACTATCCAAATAAATATCTATCAAAAATGTAAATTGATATACCTACTTAACTAAAACTAAACGATTAGCAAGAAAAATATATAAAGAAGAAGCAGGCAAAGTAGACAAATTAATTGTAACATATGTTTTCTCAGTCTCCCACTGTTGAACAATATAAAAAGTATTTATCGCCACCCCAAAAGGGATCTTTATCACACGTTTGGCTCAACTAATATATAATTGTGACAGGACAAACTGTCAACAAATACCTTGTTAATGTTTTATACATAACTCCAATCAAAGGTTAACTTCCAAGGAAACTGCGGCATGTTAAAACTGTTGATTATGACAAAATGTTGTTTAGTACAAATCAGTACAATAGCGTCTGTTATGTGGCCTAAACTAATCCAGTTAAATAAAACTTTAATCGCAGAAAAGTTTAGATTCTTTACACCTTTAAGAAAATATATATAACAGTTCTTTCCTGTTTTAACAAAATGATACATTTAAAAATAAATTATGAAGCATCGCTAGCAATAGTAGAAAGAGAAGTAGAAGGAGAATTATTATCATTAGTAGCAGTAGCAGCAGCAGCAGCAGCAGCAGCAGCAGCAGCAGCAGCAGCAGCAGTAGCAGTAGCAGTAGCAGAATCAGTAGCAGTAGCAGTAGCACTAGCAGTAGCAGTAGAAGTAGCAGTAGAAGTAGCAGTAGCAGTAGCCATATCAGTAGCCGTATCAGTAGCAGTAACAGTAGCAGTAGCAACAGCAGCAGAAGCAGCAGAAGCAGCAGAAGCAGCAGCAGCAGCAGCAGTAGCAGTAGCACTATCAGTAGCAGCAGCAGCAGCGGCAGTGGCAGCGGCAGTGGCAGCGGCAGTGGCAGTAGCAGTGGCAGTAGCAGTAGCAGTAGCAGTAGCACTAGCAGTAGCAGTAGCAGCAGCAGCAGCACTGGCAGCGGCAGTGGCAGTGGCAGCGGCAGCGGCAGTGGCAGTGGCAGTGGCAGTGGCAGCGGCAGTGGCAGCGGCAGTGGCAGTGGCAGCGGCAGCGGCAGCAGTAGCAGTAGCAGTAAGAGTAGCCGAAGCAGTAGCAGTAGCGGCTTTTTGCTTTTTATACGCCCGTATAAAATACGGGACGTATTATGTGAAACCCCTTGGCGGCGGGCGGCGGGCGGCGGGCGGCGGGCGGAAGGCATCACTTTGTCCGGACTCTAATTCAAATTGTATTCATCCGATCTTCACCAAACTTGGTCAGCAGTTGCATCTAGTTGATATCTAGGCCAAGTTCGAATATGGGTCATGCCGGGTCAAAAACTAGGTCATAGGGTCAATAAGTGCATTTTCAAAGGGGCTACTTTGTCCGGACTCAATTTCAAATTGTATTCATCCGATCTTCACCAAACTTGGTCAGCAGTTGCATCTAGTTGATATATAGGCCAAGTTCGAATATGGGTCATGCCGGGTCAAAAACTAGGTCATAGGGTCAATTAGTGCATTTTCAACGGCGCCACTTTGTCCGGACTCTAATTCAAATTGTATTCATCCGATCTTCACCAAACTTGGTCAGTAGTTGCATCTAGTTGATATCTAGGTCAAGTTCGAATATGGGTCATGCCGGGTCAAAAACTAGGTCACAAGGTTACTTAGTGCATTTCAAGCATTTAGCATGGTGTCCGCTCTCTAATTGAAGTAGTTTGCATCTGATCATCACCTAATTTGGTCAGAAGTTGAGTCTAGATGATATGTAGATCAAATTCGAATGTGGGTCATGCCGGGTCAAAAACGAGGTCACGATCGGACACATAATGAATTTCAAGCATTTAGCATGGTGCCCGCTCTCTAATTGAAGTAGTTTTCATTTGATCTTCACCAAATTTAGTCAGATGTTACATCTAAATGATATCTAGGTCAAGTTCAAATATGGGTCATGCCGGGTCAATAACTAGGTCTCGAGGTCACTTAGTGCATTTCAAGCATTAAGCATGGTGTCCAAAACCTCCGAACGGGCGTATCTTGTGACAGTTTGGCACTCTTGTTTGTTTTAGAAGTGTTTGTCGTATAAGAAGAACGCAAGGAAGACAAATTAATTGTAACATGTGTTATCTTAGTCTCCGTTGTAGTAGTATTTGTTGTATCTACACAGCCATTTTTCAGTCACCTGAGAGACATGTTTTTATAAGAGATTTAATTGTGGACCAATACATCGTGTATTAATATCAGTGTACCCACTGGGACACCACATGGGGCGAGGATTAACAGATAAACTAAGCCTTCAATTAATTATGCGCCTAGAGGCAAACAATACTATAACTTACTGATAATTTTAGGATTGGGATGTGTTTGTATCTTATTTGAAATTAGCTAGCTTAATTCAAAAACTAATTATAGCCTCAATATTATCACAAGAACATATTTATTGTGCAATATATAATCATATCACCATCACAATATGCCAGAGCGTTAGTATTTATTGTGCATACATATCCTACAGCAACATTTACAAAACTTATTACAAACCAACCACTCAAGCTTTAATTAAGATTGATTTCAAATTATATTATGACATACATTAAAGATCACTGTCAATTAATTAAAAAATAGCTTGATGCTTCGTACTCAGCGATTTAAATAAAAGAAACGTTGCGTACACATTAATTGGGGTTAATAAAAAAGTCTGCAATTAAAATAATCAAATTTAAATAATACTAGATTTAGTTTCAAATTGTCGCTCAAAAAATGTATCAGTTATATCAGTTACAAGGGAATCGATTTGTTTAATCTCCGCAATCCAATAATAATTATGGTATTTGTATGACAAATTAATAGCTATTCGTCATTGAATGTATGATACTCATAAAAATATTGAAACAATAACCACAACAACAACAACATATGTGATTATGTATATATCTTCTTCAGATACTCTGTGTCATACTTTCAAAATTATCCTCATAAGATTCATAATAATAAAATAAACACTATTGCAATCTTAGTAAAAACCAACTTAGCCGTTATGCTAATGATTTTATGTTCAGTATGCGTGTACATTTCAATATTATATAGCAACAAGTGTTCACAAATACCTATGTTTAATAAATATTAAAAACATGAGAACCAATGAAGGTATTGCATTTTAATAGACTAGTTTTACCGTGTGTGTACATTCATATAAAATCATTTGAATATCACACTTGAGATAATGTCTTTAGGTTTTGCTATTTCTAATCGATTTAAACACCATAAAACCACCGTATTTTCTCTTACATTCTAAATTTTCTTACATTTCCTTTTTAAGCCAAAATATTTATGTTTTCATGATTCTAAATTTGAAAACGACATACGGATTTTCGTGTCTGACTTTGCGGCACGCACATGTCTTTCGAGATCTCTCAGCTTGTGAACAAAGCACTTGTAGTGGGTGGCCGTCTGCTTTTTTAAGTGATTTGTTTTCTTTTGAAGCTCAAAGTAATCCCGTATAGCCTTTGCCGATTGCGTACCAGAGTCGGTGGTTATTGACTTTACTGCTAATCCCGTATAGCCTTTGCCGATTGCGTACCAGAGTCGGTGGTTATTGACTTTACTGCCAAAGCACCATCTTTCACTTCATCCAATGACCTATGCAGTAATACTCGCCCACTGCTTGCAATGGAGGCCTCAGCTGCAAAGGTTTTTGAGCAGTTATCATGCCTGCAGTACCTTCTCCTGCAATGTTTGTTGGCCATGGCTATGGCAAGTGGGAGTTTTTTACCTGTATTGTGTTCTACAAGGGCCCCAAAGCTTTGTGTAGACTTTTCGCAACACCCCTGGGGTCTACATGTGTAGGCGACGTCAAATTGGATGTCGACTGCAGGTTCGAAGTCAGCTTTTTCATGACATTTACGACATATTCATGATTTAGTTCCAATTGTTTGTCGCTCAGTTCTGTTTGTGCTTGTCCCAAGTCATTAAACTTTTTTTGAAATGTTGTTTTGCATGGTGCCCTAATATTAAGCCATGTTAATACAGTAGCTACATCATTCATTCCAATTTTAGATTTTAGCACTGGCATTGCTACTAAATAGTTCAAAAATCCTGCAGGGGGCCTCTTGCTGTCTGGATTGTGTCTGACATTGGCAATGTTTGGGATTTAAATCCACAGTAGCTACATTTTACACAGATGTAGACGCACAGACCAGCACGTGTAACTTTCATTTTCATGTTTGGCTTCTTACATCCACTTGCATGTACATCTTTAATAATTGCCAGCATTTTCTCATTATTCACGATGAAATTTTCATTGGGGTCACATTCACAATCTGTTTTTTTTCCTTTTCAGTTTTAGGTCTGAGAGTGTATGCTAGGGTGTCTGCCTGTGCTACCCCTGCCATGGTTCTGACGTATTGACTGTCCCTGGCTTACTTGTCTGTCAGCCGTACCAGTCGTTTAGAAGCTTTCGGCGCCTCGGAACTTTCACTGGAAACTCCAGGTTGGTGTATTTCAGTTGATGTGGTCCATTTTGGCTTGTTTCCCGGCTTAAACTGCGTAGCTTTCTTGCCTCTGCTCCTGCGTGTGCTAATTTTCCCCGCACTTTTTCTGTAATTAGAAGGCATTTTTACACTTAGTAAAAATGTAGGTCCAAAGTAGAAAAATAGATGTTCACTGAATAGCAACTTTCACAAAAATGATACCCTGGCCTATAAAGTCTCCCACAAATAAAGGTTTTATCTGCAAAATATCACCAGGTCATTGTTTTGGGGCTCTAATCTTGCTTCAATGGCATCATATTACCATACGACAAATATCTAGACCAAAACATGTGAGTGTATTAAGACTTGGAACTTCATAGTCAAATATGGCTATAGGAATTACCTCTCTTGCATTGTACGCACATCTGCTTTAGAGCTGCAATCTCTGTTTCTTTGTGCCATAGGCTTAGATGTTAATGAAAGTAATACCAAGTTGACTTAAATCAACTGTTTATACAACATTTAGTGCCTTTAAAACCATTTTAACCCCTTAATGTGCATCAACTTTGATGAAAAGTGAGTAAAACACACTGATTTTATGGAAAAAATCATCAAAATTCATTTTATTGTTTAACTATGACCAGTGTTGTGAACAATTTTGGACTCAGGATGAATGATAACACTTGTTAGGAGTCATTTGGGGCAATACGATTATACCTAAATTTCATATCTGTGCAAATTGAGTGATTTTTAGACTTGGGTAGAAAACTGAAAAAATGACCAAAAAGTTGCGTGAAAATGCCGCCGCTGATATGCTCACTGAAAATAGTATAAAATTGTACATTGCAGTTATTTCATGAAGAAAACCAACCAGTTTCATCCAGAATTGACTGAAGTGTACAAATAATTCAAATTTAGATGGGTTTAAAACTTTTGACTGCTATCTTAAAGGGATCTTTTCACGCTTTGGTAAATTGACAAAATTGAAAAAAGTTGTTTCAGATTCGCAAATTTTCGTTTTAGTTATGATATTTGTGAGGAAACAGTAATACTGAACATTTACCATGGTCTTATATAGCCATTATATGCATCTTTTGACGATTTTAAAACCTAAAAATTATAAAGCGTTGCAACGCGAAACGATTGAATAATTTGGAGAGTTCTGTTTTTGTCGTTAAATTTTGTGAAACTACAAAGATTGCTTATATAAGGTATAAAATACTTCATGTGTATGTACTCGGCGGAATAGCTCAGTAGGCTAAAGCGTTTTTACTTCAGGACTCTGGCAGGACTCCAGGGGTCACTGGTTCGAAACCTGGTCCGGGCAATATTCTTTTCCTTTTTAAAATTTTATTCTTGATTTTTTACTGAAGCTTTTACGATCCAATGTTTACATTTATCGATATAAAGCATTTAATGAATAAGTTAAAAAATGCCAAAATCTGTGAAAAGGCCCCTTTAAGGAGGCAGTCTTCAGATTTTTAGCCTTATCTGCGCATTGGCCCCGGCCAATTTCCTGAATTTAAGGTGTATGGCCTAAAACAAATTGTTTTTTGACTCCAGGAGCTGAAATGTAAGTATAAATTGTAAATATTCTAGTAATTTCACATGTTTTCAGTAATTCTAAACTAAGTTACCTGAATTTTAGTCAACAACAACAACATGCTGAGTGTACTTTCTGCTTGAAAAAGTCGACATTTGACAGATTTCAACGGTGGGTTTAAATAAGTTAGCAGTGCAAAAAAGCTAAACGGTAATGACCCATTTTGTTTGGCTCAGTTTGAAAGCATTTGCTTTGATAGTTCAAAGCATGTTGTCGATCGTGTACGTAATTTTCCCCGGAAAGAGAAATATGATTGCCGGGTTTATCTAAAAATTGGGTTTTTACGGCCAAGTTCCGAGACCCCGGAAAAGGTCTATTTTACCCCAGACATCAATTTAAATAGCATTTTCTGCATTGTTTTGTGCTTTATTTTCAAGCTGTTGATGAGCTGCACTGAATATTGTCTTAATTTATTTTCAGGTTGTGACTGAAGGCCTTGTTTTGAGGGTGTTTTGCAGACCAGTGATTGTCGGCCTGGGGATTTTCAAGGAAAACTGTAGACTGCCCCCTTAAGGTAAAAAATGCCAAATTTCACACCCAACGCCCCATAGTCTAAGGTGACATCTTTTGATAAAATACAATCATCAACACCTGAAAACAGTTTTTCCATTCAATTCTGACCAATTTGAGCAGAGATATTAACAAACACTAGGGGAGGTAAGCCTTATTTTTGAATAAAACCCTACTTTTAATGACAGCTTAACCACTATACTTATCATTGTTGGTTTAAATTTACCTTTCAGAGAGTGAAACCTTCTAAATAGGCATAATAGAATGTGATGCTACAAAATCAAGAGTATTTACTTCACTTTTCTTCAGATTCATCTGTGCTTAAGACCCTGTGACTCATGGTCGCTGCTTTTTTTTCGAGTTTTCCCCCGGATCAGCTTGTAGTGAAACTGGAATCTGTTCTGGGTGAAAAGAGTGAGTTGGTTGGTCTGTGTTGCCTGTGGACTGGTGAAACAGATAGGTACGGCTATGGTGTGCATCGTGTTGTTGTATCTGGCAAGCGCATCAAGCTCAAAGTCCACCGTCTCAAGTACTATCTGTGTACTCCAGTACACAGTGCACTGCAGCGCAATTTCCATATCTCACATCTCTGCCACAATAAGCTTTGCATTAATATAGACCATTTATCGTATGAGCCGGTAACTGTTAATAATTCCCGCAAAGTATGCCTTACAAATGGTCAATACTCAGGTCACAGGGGCTTCAGGGAATGCTGTCTGTGGTCTGCGGTAAATATACAAGTTAGGTTATTGTTTTGTTGCCGTCCGCAGTTTGCATGTTCTGTACATCACAAGTTTTTTGTTTACACTGTAAGTCCATAGCTATGGTCAGCAGCACTTGTAGATGGCATACTTTCAAATGCATATAGACCGTCCCGGTACAGGGCTCTGTTTGCGTGCCGCTTTCTAAGGTAGAATCTGACTATTTTGTATCGCACTGAGGCCTTCCTGCGGCTGTCATATTCCCGTCTGCGATCCTTGGCCTTCAGTTGATTGTATATCATGCTATGTAAACTGATTTTTTTCCCTGTCACCTTTTCTGCCACCCTCATTGATAATTTGCTGGGCCCCAAAGACCTTGTATGAACTGCAGAATGACATAGAGCTGCAAAGTTTCTAGCATAGAATGAAGTTTTGGGCGCATAATGAAACACAGATGCATTTAAGCTCTCACAAGCATTTGTGTTAAAGAGCTTTGCCACTTCTTTCAACCCCGTGGCATCAAATGTTTTTTGATGTTTCCTAAAACAATTTTCTTGTCACTCTCCTGGAGTGCTAGTGGCTCTCCATAGGGCAAATGTTTGTACAGGCTGGTCACTCGATAGGTGCACACTCGTGAGCGTTCCTTGCACATCTTGTGATCTCCGGAGAAGCAATGCATGATGTTTTCTATAGCAAATTTGGCCGATTGAAGAAAAAGCTCATCACTGCAGCTCTGTTTTCGCAGTCTTTCCAGTTCAATGCGCACTCGGCAGCGGAGGAAGCTGGCCAGCTAACGCATGTATTCGTCTTTGTTGTACTTTTTTGGAATGGATTTGATGTCTGACTTTGCGGCACGCACATGTCTTTCGAGATCTCTCAGCTTGTGAACAAAGCACGTGTAGTGGGTAGCCGTCTGCTTTTTTAAGTGATTTGTTTTCTTTTTAAGCTCATAGTAATCCCGTATAGCCTTTGCCGATTGCGTACCAGAGTCGGTGGTTGTTGACTTTACTGCTAATCCCGTATAGCCTTTGCCGATTGCGTACCAGAGTCGGTGGTTATTGACTTTACTGCCAAAGGACCATCTTTCACTTTATCCAATGACCTATGCAGTAATACTCGCTTACTGCTTGCAATGGAGGCCTCAGCTGCAAAGGTTTTTGAGCAGTTATCATGCCTTCAGTACCTTCTCCTGCAATGTTCGTTGGCCTTGGCTATGGCAAGTGGGAGTTTTTTTTACCTGTATTGTGTTCTACAAGGGCCCCAAAGCTTTGTGTAGACTTTCCGCAACCCCCTGGTGTCTACATGTTTAGGCGACATCAATTGGATGTCGACTGCAGGTTCGAAGCCAGCTTTTTTCATGACATTTGCGACATATTCATGATTTAGTTCCAATTGTTTGTCGCTCGGTTCTGTTTGTGCTTGTCCCAAGTCATTAAATTTTTTTTGAAATGTTTGTTTGCATGGTGCCTTAATATTAAGCCATGTTAATACAGTAGCTACATCATTCATTTCTATTTTAGATTTTAGCACTGGCATTGCTACTAAATAGTTAAAAAAATCCTGCAGGGGGGGCCTCTTGCTGTCTGGATTGTGTCTGACATTGGCAATGTTTGGGATTTAAATCCACAGTAGCTACATTTTACACAGATGTAGACGCACAGACCAGCACGTTTTACTTTCATTTTCATGTTTGGCTTCTTACATCCACTTGCATGTACATCTTTAATAATTGCCAGCATTTTCTCATTATTCACGATGAAATTTTCATTGGGGTCACATTCACAATCTGTTTTTTTTCCTTTTCAGTTTTAGGTCTGAGAGTGTATGCTAGGGTGTCTGCCTGTGCTACTCCTGCCGTGGTTCTGACGCATTGACTGTCCCTGGCTTACTTGTCTGTCAGCCGTACCAGTCGTTTAGAAGCTTTCGGAGCCTCGGAACTTTCACTGGAAACTCCAGGTTGGTGTAATTCAGTTGATGTGGTCCATTTTGGCTTTTTTCCCGGCTTAAACTGCGTAGCTTTCTTGCCTCTGCTCCTACGTGTGCTAATTTTCCCCGCACTTTTTCTGTAATTAGAAGGCATTTTTACACTTAGTAAAAATGTAGGTCCAAAGTAGAAAAATAGATGTTCACTGAATAGCAACTTTCACAAAAATGATACCCTGGCCTATAAAGTCTCCCACAAATAAAGGTTTTATCTGCAAAATATCACCAGGTCATTGTTTTGGGGCTCTAATCTTGCTTCAATGGCGTCATATTACCATAAGACAAATATCTAGACCAAAACATGTGAGTGTATTAAGACTTGGAACTTCATGGTCAAATATGGCTATAGGAATTACCTCTCTTGCATTGTACGCACATCTGCTTAGGCTTAGATGTTTATGAAATTAATACCAAGTTGACTTAAATCAACTATTTATACAACATTTAGTGCCTTTAAAACCATTTTAACCCCTTAATGTGCATCAACTTTGATGAAAAGTGAGTAAAACACACTGATTTTATGGAAAAAATCATCAAAATTCATTTTATTGTTTAACTATGACCAGTGTTGTGAACAATTTTGGACTCAGGATGAATGATAACACTTGTTAGGAGTCATTTGAGGCAATACGATTATACCTAAATTTCATATCTGTGCAAATTGAGTGATTTTTAGACTTGGGTAGAAAACTGAAAAAAATGACCAAAAAGTTGCGTGAAAATGCCGCCGCTGATATGCTCACTAAAAATAGTATAAAATTGTACATTGCAGTTATTTCATGAAGAAAACCAACCAGTTTCATCCAGAATTGACTGAAGTGTACAAATAATTCAAATTTAGATGGGTTTAAAACTTTTGACTGCTATCTTAAGGAGGCAGTCTATAGTTTTTTAGCCTTATCTGCTTATTGGCCCCGGTCAATTTCCTGAATTTAAGGTGTATGGCCTAAAACAAATTGTTTTTTGACTCCAGGAGCTGAAATGTAAGTATAAATTGTAAATATTCTAGTAATTTCACATGTTTTCAGTAATTCGAAACTAAGTTACCTGAATTTTAGTCAACAACAACAACATGCTGAGTGAGAAGTAAACACATGTACTTTCTGCTTGAAACAGTCGACATTTGACAGATTTCAACGGTGGGTTTAAATAAGTTAGCAGCGCAAAAAAGTTAAACGGTAATGACCGATTTTGTTTGGCTCAGTTTGAAAGCATTTGCTTTGATAGTTCAAAGCATGTTGTCGATTGTGTCCGTATTTTTCCCCGGAAAGAGAAATATGATTGCCGAGTTTATCTAAAAATTGGGTTTTTACGGCCAAGTTCCAAGACCCCGGAAAAGGTCTATTTTACCCCAGACATCAATTTAAATAGCATTTTCTGCATTGTTTTGTGCTTTATTTTCAAGCTGTTGATGAGCTGCACTGAATATTGTCTTAATATATTTTCAGGTTGTGACTGAAGGCCTTGTTTTGAGGGTGTTTTGCAGACCAGTGATTGTCGGCCTGGGGATTTTCAAGGAAAACTGTAGACTGCCCCCAAAGCATTGCACTGAAAAAGGTAACATTCCACTAAGAAACGGCCGGAAAAAAGTTGCAAAAACAGTCGATTTTAATAAGCGTCAATTTCTTTTTAGGTTTGAACATGACATATCTTTATTTATTGCATAAATCGATTCCGCTTAGAATGGCCTTTAAGAAAAGATATGGTTATGGGGGTCTCTATGTGAAAAATAATGTTGCATTTATTTTCGCTTAAAGTTGTCGCTTTTACATTAAAGTATATATGGAAAATATTTAGTATATTATGACCACAATAACACGTAGTAACATAGACGCTTTCTTCCGTACATATTATTGTGCTTAAGGTTATACTGAAAGCGCTTTGAAGAAGCGGAAAAAATCCGGGTTTTTCGTACCCGGGTATTTCCGGGACATATTTACTCGTTACGCAGAGGAAAAATATGATATGCGTAATTGGAAATTTCAATTGGGTTTCGGTAGTTTTATTTTTACAATGCGTTATCGGCAATTTTAAATTGGGTATTTACGCAAATACGCACCTTATCTGTAGCTCTGTCGCAGCAGCAATTGACTTCAAATTCTCTGTAAATAACGCATTTTTGGTGTTATTAAATGTCATTGATACAATATTCACAATGTAAGACATTTTTTTTCAAGTCCATGTGTTATACAACTGGATTATTATTAAAACTAGCAAATTATTTGACGAAAGCATTTAATCCTGACTACTGGATGCCATTGATAGTTCATACATTAAATTAAATGAAACCAAACCCACCTCAGACCAGAGTCCCTATTTTAAAAATATGATGATTATATTATGAGAAAACAGATCATTATTTCGCGCATTCGTGATAAAATATTAATATCGGTTGGGATTTACAATATTTATCAATACTGCTAAAATTAATAAACACATTATAGCAAAATACAAATAAAAATCCGCGCTTTTATTTAAACACGCATCAATATATTGTTTTTAATTATTTGTATTCATTAAGCATTTAAATTATTTGTAATGATGTATGTTATAATGGTCATAAGAAGCAAAAAATAACAATGGTCGCTGTATATCGTTGTATATATGAATATTGTTGCAACAACAAGATTTTATTATGTTGTTTACATAAGATTGTACACATGCTTTACAAACATGGTCCGCAGACAGTGTAAGTACAGATTTGAGAGAAACAATACATATTTTACAAATATATAGTAAGCGTCAGATATTACATTGAGAGTCATGATAGATATATATATGTAAATATATTTATCTTTTAAAGTGGTCAAATATGTAACAATCTTATTACTTCGAGATTTTACACAGAACACATTGGCATTCTTAGCAATTCCACAAACGATGTTATTTTATTTATTAACTACAAATTCCATTTTAATAAATTGTAATAGTTCACTGATGGTTTTCAACTCCATAAAACAAGGTATATGACTGCAACAGTATTCCATTAGTTTGTACAAAATAAATAAAGAAATGAATTCACAGCCGATTATATGAAGAAAACTTATGCGGCAAAAGGGTGTTATGTGTTATGATTACGTGGATTATGTTGAGAAACTCTCAGATACAAAACTATCGCCAAAGGGAGCCTTCTATTAAAAGCTAACGGGTGCGGACATTTCTGATAAAGATTATGCACGTGCGCAGAAGGTTTGGAATGTTTTCGGTTGTCAGACATTGGGAGACTATCAAGACGTGTACATCACCTATGATGTCATGCTGTTGGCTGATGTGTTTGAAAACTTTAGAGATGCTAGCGTTAAAAATTATAAACTAGATCCAGCATGGAATTTTACAGCACCGAGTTTGGCTATGGATGCTGCTCGTAAGTTGACGAAAGTTGAACTCGAGCTTATAAGCGACTATGACATGTTGCTAATGATGCATCAGGGTATCCGAGGCGGTGTGAGTACAATTTCAACCCGATTTGCTCATGCCAACAACAAGAACATGCCTTAAAAGTTTTACCCGAGTCAACCTTCTTCGTACATCATTTATTTGGACGCAAACAATCTGTACGGGTTGGCTATGAGTAAGCCACTTCCGACCGGAGGCTTGCGGTGGATGAGTGCAAATGAACTCTATTATTGGAAAAGCATTTCAAGTCAAGAAGGGCAAGGATGCATTTTCAAAAATTGGTTGGCTTCAAATTAAATGTCCTGAACCCGTGACAATTTGGAGAGTGGCGTTAAAAGCTAGAGCTATAGATGGTAAAAATATAACTGGATGGACTATTAGTGCAAGCCATGATGAGCCAGCCACGCATATTCTACACTACTTCCGGGTTATCTACTCGGATTCTCGAAGTTGCGGCTGTAGCTCAGCGTCTAGCAGCTTTTCACACGACGGTGATTATGATGATGATGATGATGATGATGATGATGATGATGATGATGATGATGATGATGATGATGATGATGATGATGATGATGATGATGATGCGCGGGAAATCGACCTCCGGTTCGATAGAAATACTCGCCTTAGCACTTGCCAGTGTCGGTCTCGCAGTAATATGCTTCAGAGTTCGCCCGCACGCAGACGCCAAACGGAGCAGTCTCTATACGACGTGGTTTTATCTCGACAGCTGTTGAATTCCTACAATCGACATCCGCTTTGAAGAAAACCCCTGCCCGAAGACCTGCGTGTGTCGGTCAAGCGAAAACAGGTTTACCGAGCACGCAAACGCCACACAAAGCTTCCGCTGTACCGGGTGGTCCTGTCTCGACGGTTGCTGAGCCCCTCCCAACGGATATTCCGATGCAGCAAACAGTGGCGGCAACCGTGCAGACCGGATCTAGATTAGTATAATGATAGTGGATTGTTTCGGGTAAACTTTTATATGTAGAGGCGTCGTACAGGCCGAATCACATATCTAGATTGGTTCAATACTTGATGTGGTATGTGATGTTAATTGGTCATGTACATTTATTTTAATCCATATAATAATATGTTTCGATCGTCGTAAAATTGTATTGAGGTAGCTTCAATTTATAGAAACGTCGTATGCATAGGATGTAGATTAGTGAAATGTCATAAGAATTTCAATGATATGCTCTGGTTTGTGGATCCGGCCGTAAGACTTAAACTTCGTTTGTATATTCGGCCTTTAGTTAAGTAGTGCAGATTTACCTAAAGGGTTTCAATATATATCATATAAGTAACGCTATGTTCCACGGAGACATTCGTTTAGACCAGATCTTGATTTCAATTAGCGACATTTTTTTTCTTTTGAGATTTTATAATATTATGTAGTCTTCTTTGACTCTGTTATTGTCAGTTATTAGTAAAATGAGCACAGAATATTGGATTGTTCAACATGAGTTTGGGATACATTTACGTAGACAAGCCACTGCTGTTTCGTGACAATAATATACCAAATACTGTTAATAGTTCTCATAAATTATCAGGTATGAAACTCTGCGCAATGACCTTTCAATATCCACGCAGAGTTGTCGTTCCATGCTCGCTCATACAATCTCTGCCATCACAAGTGTCCCGTAATCGTTCATAGTTCATAGACGACACATAGTTACTGGCAATGTTTATTACTCTTAAATTACCGGTGTGTAGCCTATCATTCGATATCTCGTCATGCGCGAATTGCCAAGATGACGAGATTTGCATTAACTACCATTTTCTCGTGTCACGCATGGGACAAGTCGGTCCCTCTCTATTATATCGGTTTCTCTGCATAATATAGGATAAAATATTCAACAACACCATGTATCAGTTTCTAGTCCAATTTAATGTCTAACATACTTAATATTTTCGGTTATACAAATACAGTCTGATAGCTACATGATCGTATCTTTCTCGATCCGTACGTCTCCAAGCCTAAACGCTAACTCCTTATCCCCCTCTAACATTTGCCCCGTGAAACTCAGTTATGAATCCCATTGGTCAGTTTTCTATGCGTGGTTGTTTCTGATTGGATACATTACTTAAGATACTGAATCAATGGAGCCCTGGGAACGGGATAAAAAAACCACTAAAATATTTACAAGCTTTATCCAACCTTTTGATGAGAGATTTAACTGAATAAACACTTTTGCCTGACCAATACAAACATACCCGGCCTTGTGTCAACTATACTATTCTTTAATCTCTCCCTCATCGATAAGCTTATTTGAACATATGTGCACTTTGTGACCGTCATGTTTACTGGCCCTTTTGATAAAATTTTCAATATTTCTTACATGAGGTAAACCCACATATTCTACCTACAATTTCTAACCATAATGTGACACAAGAAAATCCTGCCAGATTTGGTAGGATTATATTTTTATTTTCTAACATAGATTTAACGCGATACAAAATGCTCGTTTCTATTATTTTTTTGTGTCACAATATAGTCCATGTGCATTTCCGGCTACGATATCCGAATATTTACGAGCGAACGCGAGATTGGCTTGGGCAACTTCGGAAGCACGACGTAGTTCTCATAATTATGCGATTTCCATGATGGCGGTCACAACCAGCCTAGTTATTGTACTGATAGCTTCCATAATCACCATAGTATATGGGCCGCTCAAAAATTAGTGATAATTGTTAATTTGTTAACTACATTCCCTTCTGATTTGCTTCTGATTCGAATCCAATTATCATTTATGCATTGTTTATCACTTGTTCCCGTTAATATTTCTAATGTAATGTTTTAACATTTTGAACAAAAACATAAAAGTATGAGATGATTAATCCTTCCCCAACTAGATTAACAAGTTAACATAGATGACGCAGCAATCAGGCAAATTACACCTAAAATAATTATCTAGCAGAAACAGATCCGCTATTTGCTGATAATTTATGACAAATCACCAGTACTTGCTTAGAGAAGTCCGCTCAGATCAGAGATCGAATAACGTAGGTGCCTGACCGCAAAATAAAAAGTGGCGCGATAAAAATTTATTTATAATATTTATTCAAGTAAAGGTTTTGAACAAAAAAATCGAAACTTATGAAACTATGGATGCAACTACAAAGTTTGCTAGTAATGTCACATTAACAGAACAGGAGACGTTCAACGCGACTTCATCAAACGTTTCCGGATGGAGGTTTCCGCCGGTCGGTTACTATGGAGACACGAGTGCGCTGCTCTGGAGGGTGATCCCGCCGATTCTTATTTCCATTGGACCGATCGAAAACGCCATGACTTTTTTTGTGCTGCTTCGTCAGATGAAGATGACGCCAACGGCGGTGTTCCTGTTTGCTCTGGCGCTTTCAGATACGCTCATCTTGTACAGCGGATCCCTGCCAGGATGGGTGAGTGTTACCTTGGGCGTTGACATCCAGTTGCTGAGTAACCCCGGGTGAAAAGCGAGAGTCTATCTTGCCTACAGTAGCACCCACCTCTCCTCGTGGCTGATAGTGGCTGTAACGCTCGAGAGAACAGCTTGCGTGCTCTTCCCGCATAAAGTGAGACTGGGCTGTTCCCCATGGAACGCTGGGTTGATCATCGTCACCATTGTGCTAGCCGTGTTTGGAATTAATATAATAATACCCGTGATATTTGATCTGAATGGATACAAGGGCGTGACGTGCGCTCCGTCCAAATGACCTCGTTTACCAATGGATCGACTTCACGTTAACTTTCGGCTTGCCGTTCCCGCTTCTTCTCATTGGCAACGTCATCATCGTAGTGCAGCTCGCGCGCTCCCGTTCAAGACGTCAGCGGATGAATATTTCCGGTCAGGCGCGCAACACGCGTCCAGTGTCGATGCTCATGATTGCACTGTGCGTGCTGTTCCTCCGCACGATTACACCACTGTCTGTCGGTATGGTGTATCTCCCGTACCAGAGGGAAAAGCTCCTGGCGCTCGCGTCAGTTGATCCTTACACGGTCTAGTACGACGCCCAGTACATTCTGTTCCTGCAAGACGTTGCCATTCTGGTCAGCTACTTCAACGCCACCTTCAACTTGCCATCTACGTGTTCAGCGGCGCGAGGTTCCGCGAAGAACTGAGGAGCCTTCTTTGCTGTAAGGCAAAACATGGCACCAGCCTGTTTGGGAGCTAGGGGCCGATGCAGACGAAATCTTTATGCCACCAGCATCAAAATTGCTGACGAAAACCGTTATCTTTAACACTATTTGACATAATTGCTTAATTCATAATATTACACACATATGCTGGATTGATTTTGGGTATTGGTAATACATATTAGAATGATTCTTCACCTTTAATAAATGTGTGATTCTGAAAATAAGGTGACACGGTGTTTAAGTATACAGGGTGCTGAATCAACTGGGTTTCCCGGGTTTTACACTCGGGCTGGACAGAATGTAAACACACCGTTAAAAACTTTATTTTTGCAAACATCCCAAGTTATTGAGATACATTTGCAAAAAGCTTTAGTGCATAAAAGACAGTTTTTCCTGCAGTTTGTGCAGATACCTTAGGTATAAGAATACATCCTTGAAAACGCATGAAATCGTTGAAAAAAATTCACGTTGCGTAAGGCATAACCTTATAAATGAATGCAGTACACATATAATTTTTTAACAAGAATACATTCTTAGTAAATAAAGTAATTCTGATGTATTTTACATTGCCATAAGCAGCATAAAAATCTGTCTTTTATGCACTAGTTGAAATTCTTAAGAAATTTTTTTTAAAGTTATTTTGAACAAAAGCAGCACTAACCGGTGTGTTTACATCCATTAACGTATGTAAGGCCGGGTCAGTTGGGTAATATATGACTCTGCAACACTCAAGACAAAGATCTATAAATAAACATGCTTATTTTTAGATCTTTGGAAAAAAACGTGAAATTAAGTCTTCTGGAGATTTATAAGAGCTCGAGCTCCGCCCTTTAATAACGGGGCTTATTTCACGTACGCAAAGTATTCACACAGATTAGCCTGTGAAGGGCACACAGGCTAATAATTGACGAAACATTTTGGCATTAACTTGATTTTTGTTATTAGAGACTTTCTTTAAACGAAAAATTTCACAGGCTAATCTGGGACGACAAATTAAGCACATGCATTAAGCCCCGTTTTTCAAGAGCGATTCATATTTGGGATCCATTCTTGTTATATTGAAGTTGTGCCAATTTCATTTCTTTGACTTTCAAACTTTGAGCAGTCACAATATATTATTATCCAACAATTTGTAATACTATTTTATTTAATTCTTTTCGGTGGTTAATAGAGAAATATCAGTGAATTCAAACTGATAATTCACTGTTTCAAACAGTGAAAATTAACAGTAAACATTATTGATAATTTTAACTGTTAAACTGTGAAATGACGTATTTTTTTATGTTATTACGTCATTATTTTAGCATAACGCTCCAGTTTAAATACAAAAATAATCATTTTTAAGCATAAAATGAAAATATTGGATTCGGTGGAATATCGATTCTAATTTAACCGATTTTTTTCACTCGTGATGGCACCACTCGTGGATATATTATTCTCTAGGATCACTGGTGAATTAAAATCGATATTCCACCAAATCCAACAAATGTTCTTTTTGTAAAATTTTCGAAAAGTTTAAATCCGCTGATTATCTATTAGGACCTTTGAAGGCAAAACTCTGCTTGGCGCATGTGCGTAAAGTGTCGTCCCAGATAAGCCCCTATATTAAAGGTCAATTTTAACACTTTTGGAAACTTTATAATATGAAAGATAATTGTTTGAGATGTGGAATAAAACTATTTGCAACAATTGAGCGTTACGCCTTATGCCATAAATCACCAGGTAAATCTTTCAATAATGAGCCCTTTTCTAAAAGTTGGACTGACTTACCTCCCTTGCTGTGACGTCAGAACTGTACATCCGCTATTTTTAACAGCGTTATTTATGCCGAGACGATCAACTGCATTGCTATTACATCAATACTTTTATGTTAAATTATGGACTTTTCTGACGAATATGATCATAATGAATATGAACTGCATGAAATTAGACCGTATATGTACAGTACACGCCATTTTATCAATTTAAAAAATCTCAATTAGAAAAGACTCCTTTTCCCAAAATGGCTGGAAAAAGCCCTAAAATGTTCGTTATTTGATTGTTCATCATATATCTAAATTATTGTATTTTTTGTAAATAAATGCAAGTGAACGAAATCGTATTATTGTAACACATAATTTAACTTATAACAATAATTCTGATCATTTGCACCCATCGATGTAATTACATCGATGCTCTAACTGTTCATTGCGCATGTTTGGTCTAGTTCGTAATCTTTTCCACTTAAATGCATAGTGCAAATGTTAAGTTCAATAAAATTTCAGAGGACAGAAAACACACTACCGTATTTTTCGGGGGTTAAGACGCGACTTTTTTTCGAAGGGTCTTATTAATTGGCGAAAATGAAAAACATAATATCCTATTTTTTGCGAAAATCCTTATGTGTACTCCTCCACAATTAAATCGTAGTTAGTTCGATCTACTGATGATAGCAACCGGGTGTAATCCTCCTGGAAATCGTGCTTTTCACGCATTATATTATCAACATAGTTTTTCAACACGGAAAGCTTTTAAACAAATTTATTTTTAATTCATTACATATATATATTACAAATATAAATGTTTTGTTGAATATCCCAATAAGAATACACATTTATAATCCGAAACACACTTCTGATTGTCTTCTCTTAGCGCGCCGTTTAAAAATTCAAGCGTCAAATAAACATTCGGGATTGTTAACAGATAAAAACAGAATATGTCTTATTTTCCAAATTTCAATGTTGTTAGCCTTTTAGTCCCCGATGCTTAAAGGAAACCTTGCTCGCACCTAGCTGTAGGCTCCCGCACCTGGATTAGTGATAACTTCGTGTTGTTTATGCTTTTCGCAGTTTGTACACGGAGTGTCTATTCTCATCTAGAGTCCGTGGTTTGTAGCAACGACGAACCCATAATTGATTTTTAATAATTTCACCATATATGTATTCATGTCGAATTTTATATTAAAAAAAATAGGCTGCGACCATTTTGATTTGTCGGCATTCTGTTTCATTTTAGACTCCATGCAGTTCTCAGATCATAATCTCTGTGATTTATTACTTTAACTTGTTAGTTTCTGACCACGCGTGCTACTTAAAATAGCCAGCGGGATTGTGTTTTATGGCACAAAGAAGCACACAATGGCTTCGACCAGTGTTTTTGATCCTTAAATGTAAGATAAGCACGTGCAATATCAAATATTATGTTGGTCAGTACAAACGTTCTACCGAAAACCGCAGACCGCGTTTTTGTTTTATTGCCCAATCACGCCCTGAACATCCAATATCCTGTGTATTACGACACACAAACTTTAGATAAGCACGTGCCGTCTGTCAAAACAATGATTTTTATAGATAAGTAAAAATATCGAAGTAACTCACACAGTGAATTCCCGTATATGATCTCGGAAACGAGACTTGCTTAAAACGTTTAAAATAACGATATTTATTGTCAAAATAATTTCTAAAAACAAATGAGAACCATCCAACATACATCATACACAGACCAAACAAAGTATAAATAATTTTGACAATTTGAATACAAGCATTGAATTGTATACGATGATTTTTTGTGCGATCAGTATACAGTACAATACAAATGTATGCAATTGAATGCATTTTTTTCAATAATGAACGAACTAAAGAGTGTAACGATAACGATACAGCGTGTTTGATTTTTATTTTATTCAAAGGAATTGTCAATGGCAAATAATTCGCGAGATACTCCGGTACTTTAGTTGATATTCACTACGAAACTTTTAATCGAAATTTAATCAAATCTTTAAAAAGAAACATATGTCGAAATTCGTGTGATACTTTGGAAAAAATAAAGAAAGTTTGTGTTTAGGAATTTGAGCACTGTTTTTTCAATTTTTACCAGAATTTAATGTGAAAAACGGAAATCGGCCATATACGGAATTATCATTGTTTTGACAGTTGACATCCGATAGTAATTGTATGAAGTATGAAGAGAAGCTGACGAAATGTTAACACAATCGCACAGAAGTAAATATATCTGCGTATTATCTGTATCTGTTTCTAATTTTCGTTAATTTTAAAATCATTTAACATTTGTTATAGTATACAATAAATATTTGTAATTATTTTTACTCGGGTAATCGCCGCGTGTAAAGACGCGGCGTGATTCTGTGGATCGATGCCGAGGCAGAAACAGACGCGGCTGTTTTTATTTGGAGAAAACAGTTTGTGTTTAGAAACATGGCTTGCACGATTTTGGTGCACCAAATCTTTTTCAGTTTTTTGTCGTTCGGAAACTGGAAAAGAATCACATTATCTTTTCCAGAACGTGATTTACAGCGAAAGGCCGCACAGATAACCATTTTCGCTATTACTGTGAAAACAATTTCACGAAAATATCAATACAAACAGAAAAAATAAAACCCGAATTCTGATCTATCGCTTATCTTCTAAGCGGACGCGAAAATGCTTGTTCAGCTCTGACGTCACACAACAGGGGAAAACAGGGGAGATAAGCGAATCAACGCTTTGCGAGATACGATCATAAAAGTCAACAAAATCATCTTATTCAGGCTAAACACAACACGCAAACGTTATTTTCCCGATAATTTTATCATATTTCAATGTAAATAGCGTTTAATATATTGACTTTGGATTTTCATTAAAATTGACCTTTAACTTATTTATGACTAGCGTCTAGAAAAAAGGCATTGGCAAACAGCGTAGACCCAGATGAGACGCCGCATGATTTCTAAATATAGAAATAAATATACTAGACATTCCTAATTTTGGAAATAAATTGATCCATTTAGAAGGATGGGAGAGTCCACTAGACTTAAATGGGTTAACTTAGTGCTGATTCCAATTTCCAATACCATCCTAAGTCCGCCACACCATCAAGATCAGCAAAAAACACAACGGGATATTTTGTTGGTCTGGTTCTATAGAGACGTATCATTAGCAACACTGACAATGTTTAGTATTGAACCTGCGATTATTTCAATACCGAAACCTTTTTTCGTATAAATATACGACCAGCTAAATGCAATACATGTTACGGGGATTCTCTGTAGCATACTGCGCATGCGCTATTTTGTGGCATCCTCACTGTGCCGATGCTATAATATCGTCACCGTGTTATGTTCATACGCCATTTTTGAAGTAAGTAAATTTCTAATTTAGTCGCCTTCTGTGAAAAGGGTATTAAATGCATGTGCGTAAAGTATCGTCCCAGATAAGCCTATTTAGTACGCACAGGCTAATCAGGGACAACACTTTCCGCCTTAACTGGATTTTTGCAAAGAAGAGACTTTCTTTAAATGAAAAATAGCATAACAGCGGCTAATCTGGGACGACACTTAACGCACATGTATTTAACCAATTTTTCACAGAGCGCGGCCCCTTTTTTATTTACATAAGATAAACTGCCCATTAAGGGCACCTTCGTTTGTAAACACCAATTAATTAATATCACGGCGTCCAAAAGTCGCATTAACTTCGTTTTCGCTCACAAACGGCATCATTTTCAGAGCTCTACACATGAACTATCGCACACACATTCAGAAGTATTTAAATATACTGCAACACCCTCATAACATTTAACACTGCTTTTTTAAGGCTGAATTAAAATAGTAGTCAATATTAAGTAGAATAAGCCTATCACGGTTCAATATATACGATTTTACCCAAACACATGCGATGAAAGACACTTCTCCTGGGCACGCTATAGGGAGGTGGACGTCGAGGAGGTCATAAGAAAAGCTGGATGGACAATGTTAATCTGGACATCCCTTCTTATAGATAAATTACTCTCAACAGCACACAACATACCTGACTGGAGGGGGATTTCTGCATCGTCGCCCCTCATTTCTCTCTGGCGGCCGAACCGGTCAAGGGATTGATGATGATGATGATGATGATGATGATGATGATGATGATGATGATGATGATGATGATGATGATGATGACGATGATGATGATGATGATGATGGTGATGATGATGATGATGATGATGATGATGATGATGATGATGATGATGATGATGATGATGATGATGATGATGGTGGTGACGGTGGTTATGGTGGTTATGGTGATGATAATGATGATGATGATGATGATGATGATGATGATGATGATGATGATGATGATGATGATGATGATGATGATGATGGTGATGATGATGATGATGATGATGATGATGATGATGATGATGATGATGATGATGATGATGATGATGATGATGATGATGATGATGATGATGATGATGATGATGATGATGATGATGATGATGATGGTGATGATGATGATGATGTTGATGATGATGATGATGATGATGATGATGATGATGATGTAACACATAAAGACAATGAGACATTATACATATTATGCAGATGAATGAATACTTTTTTACAATGTGGCCTTAAAATAACATACACAAATCGGTCTATAACAAGTAAAACATTCAAACAATATTTTCTTACACCAATACATAACACACATTTTGCCTTTTAGACAGACACACATGAAATATCATTGATTAGAAAAAAAGACATTTTATTGATTAGAAAATAAATGTGCTTTATATTGCCTTTTAAAAGCAGAGATAGAGAGCGCCATTCTTATTCCGATGGGCATATTGTTCCAAATATCCACGCTATGGTATGAAAAAGCTCGTTTCTTATAACATGTATTCGCTTTGGTATTAACAATATCGTTATGGGTGGCAGATCTAAGTTATATTTGTGATTTTGAGAAAAAAGTTATATTCTGGAATCTGATTGTTGACACATTTATATATCAAGATTTTATATATATACTTTGGATGGTGTTCTATTTGGCTTTTGTAGAATGACTTTTGCTGCGCGTTTTTGTAAAATATTCACTTTTGTTAAATTCAGGGGCGTAGCTGCTATTAGGCACAGCTGGCCCGGGCCTACATTTTTTAAAAACATGAAACAAATAAAAATGCTTCAACTTCGAAAAACGCATTGACATGTTGACCCTGAAGGTGCGAGGTGTTAGAAACCTGCATTTCATATTGACATAGTCCTCAGACAATGGATTCTGGTCGTGTTCAAAGGACTTATCTTCCAATTATCAACTCTACTTCTTTCTATGTGCATAGATTCTAGCTCGCTTCTTTTCACGTGACAAGTTTACATAGATCTACATGTAGATTTACTTGTCTCCCTTTCAACACTGCAGTAAGTTGTAATCGATTATCGTTGGATTTTTAAGATGGAGCACTAGCCCCCGTATCCCGATCCATTGACTGAATCCGGGTCAGGTCGGTCCCTTGATGCCAAACAAAAACAAAATTTAGTTCTCTTACATTGATATAAAACAATAAATATCAAAGAAAAACAGACCAAAGTCTTATATTTTCTTATCTTATTAGTTGTCTAGATTTGCTTTAAATCTCACCACAGGCGTTATAGGATTTAAAAAAATTCAGGGCGAGGACTCCCGGACCCCCCGTTTTTATGTATCATACCCGGGCCTACAGCTCAAAAAATGCTAGCTACGCCCCTGAAATTGGTTTTATTAGCGTTGCCCCAGATCGTACAACAGTAATCGAAACAGGTAAGAATATATGAATTATGAAATAATTTCTTTATATCAAAAGTGATATAATTTGATATCTTTTTTTAGTAGAGTTATTTTAGAGCATGTTTTATCAATGTGTACTTACCATTGCAGATGTTTGTCAATATAAAGTCCTAAAATGTTATGGCTAGTGACCTTTTCAATAGTATTATTATCTATTTTCAGATCAAGGTTGATGTTCTTAATTTTGATTTATTAGGGTTATCATTGTGTTATTGAGGGTGCACCATTTGTGAATGGAATAAATATCATTTTGTAAGTTAGTTTGAATTCCTGAAGGATTGGCCCCTGTAGCATATAATGTCGAGTCATCAGCATACAAGTCTATGTCTGATTGGTTTAGTAATAACCCAATATCACTGCTGCTGCTGTTGTTGCTGCAGATGATGATGACACAACCACTTCTCTGTAAACGTTTAGGAAACAAACTACGTATAAACCGAAATTGTCGTTTTTCGTTTTGAACTAAATGCAAGGTGCTTTTTGAAAACAGATAATATGACAAACATTATTCCCAGGCAATCTTATTTTTTTAAGAATGGTGGCGGATTTAGCTTCTCTCTCAGTCATGTTTACACACATCAGGCATTTAATACTTCGTTTTATTTTTATCATAGCAAATATTAAAACTGTTCCTAAAATATGCCAGAAAATGTATATTGGACCTAACATGATTTATATGAATATTTATGTCGAGCGTCGCTTCGCTTTATAAATAACGTCAACAGGGTGCAGGAGCACGTGACTTTGTGGGGTCCCTTTTTAACTTAAACCGTATCCTTTAATTCATTAATTAGCTGGGCGCTTTGTTTGTAAGATATTGCTTATAGTAGGAATTTTTGCCAATTGAATTTCTGTTATTTATAATTCACCATTGCGTATAATATTTAGTATACTAATATATAATATTTAACTTTTTGAACTACACAAACATTTAAGTTTTTTTGAAAATGTATTTCAATGCCTTGAGATATTTGAAAAATAAAGTTCTAAACGGGGTGATTACATTCTGTCCAGCAGTGTGTAAACCCCCTGACTCTGCACCCTGGTTGAAATACCCACCAAGGCAAATGCAGCGGACTTAGGCACTGCACCAGTAACTGTGTATTGGTTAGAGAACCAACACACTATTGTGTCAATTATTCAGGTCAAATTACTAACTCCGTCAATATGGTCAATAGTTTTGTTCTTAAAGAGTTATGTTGATCGATATTGTATTATATACAAAATATATACATGTCGTTCAATATCGCCTGCGATCACACAAGATCGCCCAATCTGATTGATACTGAACAAAGCACAGTCGAAGCTAAGTTTGGTCCTGGCGTCGTTTGTGCGACAATGGTAGATGAACACATTAAATGTTTGTGACAAAGTTTTTGTGACAATAATTAATTTAAGCCTCGTTCTAAGAAAATCTGGCTTAATACATTTGCATAAAGTGTCGTCCCAGAATAGCCTGTACAGTCCTCACTTGCTAATCGGGAATTACACTTCCGCTTGTACGGTATTTTTCAGTTGCAGGAAGTCTCTCCTTAGCGAAAATCCAGTTTAGGCGAAGAGAATCGTCCTTCATTAGCATCAGCGGACTATACAAGTTAATCTGGGACGGCACCATACGCATGTTCAGTAGATCCCGTTATCCCAGAGCGAGACTTATTTATATTGTAGTTGAGAGTTCGCGAAATCTTCACATGATTACAATACACATTTGGCATTGTCGCATATCGACGCCGTGTTTTGCAGTTTCGTAGTGTTCGCAGCGGGTTGTTATACATTACGGATCCAAATTTCCATAGATGAGCGGCGACTCTTCAAGTACCGACTCGTAAAAACAGTATACTCATATAACACATAACATTTACAGTTAAAATGCATACACGTTGTACAGTGTTCGTTGTATCTTACATTGTACATTGTACACACGTCCATAATACACACATTTTAATTGTGTACATGTTTAATTATGTTGTTTCTTAAATATATGCATTGCGAAAGAAAAATGACAAAGTAGTTATCCGTGTATTAAACCGACACCTGGGCTTTCAACTATATTCGAACACCATGAATACCATTTGAAAAGAACACCGAACCTAATTTGTATTCAAATTTTGCCTGAAAAGACCATTTGAATAGAACACCGAACCTAATTTGTATTTAAATGTTGCCTGAAAAGACCTTTTGAAAAGCATACCGAACCTAATTTGTATTTAAATTTGGCCTGAAAAGACCAGTTGAAAAGAAAACCGAAACTAATTTGTATTTAAATTTGGCCTGAAAAGACCATTTGAAAAGAACACCGAACCTAATTTGTATTTAAATTTGGCCTGAAAAGACCATTTGAAAAGAACACCGAACCTAATTTGTATTTAAAAAATTTGGCCTGAAAAAGTTGAATTAGTCCAAGCTACATTTAATAGAAGATACAATGTACATAAACGTTAGACTACGGTGGCATAGAGGTGACGTTCACTTCTCTTTTTTTAAATTGGTCTTCTCTTTTTTCTATCTCGTGGCTACGAGTTAGCTATGTCGTAACCACGAGATAGAAAAAAGAGGAGTGCACAACTAAATAAAAGCGGAGTGCAATTAAAAAAAGATCGGTGCAGTACATAAAGGCAGAGTGCATTGAACAAAAGAGGAGAGAATTTTCGCTATCTCGAGATCCCGAGTTAGTCAGCCAAATAAATTTTGCGTAACATGCGTAGATATTCTGTACGCATATATATAGCTGGTCAAAGCAGGCAAGGCTATGATATAACATAACATACTACTATTACAACTAATATTACTACTACTACTACTGCTGCTGCTGTTGTTGTTTTTGCTTCTGTTACTACTACTACTACTACTACTTCTACAACTACTACTACTACTACTACTACTGCTACTACTACTACTACTACTACTACTACTACTACTACTACTACTACTACTACTACTACTACTACTACTACTACTACTACTACTACTACTACTACTACTGCTGCTGCTACTACTACTACTACTGCTACTACTGCTACTACTACTACTACTACTACTACTACTACTACTTCTACTACTACTACTACTACTACTACTAATACTACTACTACTACTACTACTACTACTACTACTACTACTACTACTACTACTACTACTACTACTACTACTAGTACTACTACTGCTACTACTACTACTACTACTACTAGTACTACTACTGCTACTACTACTACTACTGCTACTACTACTACTGCTACTACTACTACTACTACTACTACTACTTCTACTACTACTACTACTACTTCTACTACAACTGCTGCTGCCACTACTACTACTACTGCTACTACTACTACTACTACTACTACTATTACTACTACTACTACTACTACCAATACTACTACAACTACTACTACTACTACTACTACTACTTCTACTGCTACTACTACTACTACTACTACTACTACTACTACTACTACTACTACTACTACTACTACTACTACTACTACTACTACTACTACTACTACTACTACTTCTACTACTACTACTACAACAACTACTTCTACCACTTCTACAACTACTTATATTACACCTCAGAGATATTGGTCCTTCTATATCTATTATAAATCTATATGACCGGTTTCAGTCGGTAAAATGCGATAGACAAACTTAAGAGTATATGGACCGGTCACTATTTTTATATATGGACCGTTCGGGGTTACACACCACTAAATGAGCACTGTGTTGAAGCGTTTTATTGAACAGCATTGACACTATTTCAGCTTTAACAAGAATTAAAAACAACTTAATTCAGAATAAACGACACGCTTACCTCAATTTAAGCGTTCTTCAGATCACCCCAAAAGTACACCAAGTACTGGTTCTAGGCCGAGGAAACGAATTCAAGACCGTATAATATAAGCCTAAGGCTTTCGATGCAATCGAGCTAAAATAAATAGGTTTAAACTAAACAGATATCTATGGCAAGCAAAATGCATATTAATTCCTTAAACCACGGTTTAACAGTTAACTGTATAGTCAAGAGACATTGAACCCGGGTTCAAAGTTCCGTTTGCACATTAATTCCTTAAACCCGGGTTCAAGACTTTAACTCTATAGTTAAGAAACGACCAATGAAATCGTGACATTTGCCTTCTAATTGTGGTTTAAGCTCCGCTGATTGGTTGTCTCTGAATTATGTGGATATCTATTTTTAGACACACTTTGAAACGCGGTTCAAACTCTTGAACTCGGGTTTAAGGAATAAATGTGCAAACGGCACTTTGAACTCGGGTTCAAAGTCTCTTAACCCTATAGTTTACTGTTAAATAATTAACGTGCATTCCGCGCTTCCTAACCCCAGTTTAAGACTTTAAACCGCAGTTTAAGACTTATAACCGCAGTTTAAGACTTTGAACCGCAGTTCAAAGTCTCTTAACCCTATCGTTAACTACTGTGAAACCATTTATTTTCGACAGCACAAAATTTCGTCATTTTTATAAAAATGACGATTTCGTCAGCACTTAAATTCGCCGATTTCTGATTTTGAATTTTAAAAAAATGTGTCAGTCAATATCCGATTTGTGTAATACATATGCGGGAACACACTTGAGAATCACTGCAGGAGGTGGGGCCTGTTTGTCACATGCCAATTAACTAGTCTTTTGTTATCAAGGGACAGTAATGGACCCTCTTAATGTATGCCATTCACACGTTCATTGTTATGATTAGCGGACAAGTGGGATCGAATAACCGTTAACGAGTGTTTGTAACAACGAAGCCAATTGCCAAATAGTCTTATTCTGTTATTATAATTGAATAAAATGCTTTTTTATTCTGATATCAACATTAAAATTATAAACTCTATGTGTGTGTTTGTTCTTAAAAAGTAAACTACCGGTATATAAATCAATAATGTCAATAATTTAAAAATAAATAAATTGATACATATAAAATAGTAATAAGTGTGTTAAACGCAAACAATCAAACAACAAACAGCAATTAAAATATTCTTTATTAATTTGTGATAAATACGCATGTTGATCACACATCGTAATCTTTTCATTTGGTTTATTGTCTTTCATCGGCATTCGCTGCGTGATGGCTAATATGAAACACCATTTAAAAACACAATGCACCTAATTGGTAATAAAGTTAAAAACAATTAGCGCTAATTCATTACCATTCTACATAAACGAAGTCAACGCATTCGATACAGCTGTACTGCACACGCGTTTTAAAGAAGTGTAACGTGTCAGTTAAGTACCTTGTGTAATCAACATCCCTTTGTGTCAAAACCGGATTAATCTTGATTACGAAACAGCAGTGAATGTGTGCATGGATTATGTTGGAATTTAATGCCTCATGTCTGCGGTAAAGTTTTAAAATACTGTTCAACTTAGTGTTTGTTTTTGTTCAAACATAGAGCATGATTGTTCGTTAGGATTTTAAATTCGCCGAGCGGTCGACTGACGAAATTTATGAAAACTAATGCCTGACGATTATTAATGATTTCACAGTATATAGTTAAGAGACTTGAACCCGGGTTCAAAGTGCCGTTTGCACATTAATTCCTTAAACCCGAGTTCAAGACTAAGAGTTATCCAGATTTATACAATGGCTACAGACCTTTGTCACACACGTACGTGACTTATTCTCCGCACCGCTTTTGCAGATACTTTCAATGGCAAATAATTCAGGGGAAAATTCACGATGGATAATGGGGAAAGGAAGGCGCTTTGCACACCTGTATGCAAGGCAGGGAATATACATACAAAATGTGAGTATTTCAATGTCAAATTTCATCGGATTCAACCAATTTTGAATCGAATATGTACGTTACGTTCGCGGGATCATATAAGTTTAACAGGTAGAAAAGCGGAAACCTAAGGCCTGTATAAACTGTAAAGATGATCTGAAAGTCCGCTTTTGGATAACGAATTCTTACGAATAAATATTAAAGCGCACAGCATAGTATACCGTATATTATTGTAATACAGAGAAGAGTCACATAAATATGCAATCACGCTTTATTTTATAATTTCATCACACATTCTTACTTGAATGTACACTTTCTTACTCACTCGATAAAACTACAATGTATCGCGCAACGGAAATGCCATCGTGCAATATAGTACAACAACACTGATTGTTCGCCAAAAAAACTCTACAGCCAACATTGTACAGTGCTTAATAGCCTAAGCGCAAAATCAAAAATGAATGAGCACAAGGCATCTGACGGAAATTGCCGTAAGATGCCGAAGTATACGGAACTATTTGAGTGCTCAGGAATTATGTTTCTCTTCGTGATCTGGAATTCGACAGGTTGTGAAGTGGTTTATATTAAACTCTTTGCTGTTAAGCGAAACCGCAGCAGCGTTTATTCAGTTACAACGCCGCTAGTTGCTCACTTGGGCTCGGGGGCAGGGCGCTTCTAATTATTTTTATCCGGAATGTGTATAGAAACTGTGATTTTTTTGTTTCTTTTTCGTCTTGGAATTTGCAATACAGTCTTCGCTCTATCAACGGACGGTAAGTTTATTTCAAATATTTCAACGTGTCCGTTTGGTAAGAGACTTTAGGTATCTGGTGCATGCAAGCGGGGTACCAGACATTGCTTAAATAGGGGCTGTTCAACTGTGAAGTCTCAAAAAGTATCTTACGTACAGATTCATAAAAAAAAGATTTTTGTTTGATAACATGCTTCATTATGATTTCGATGTAAATCTCGTGCATATCATAAACATGTGTTGAAAATTGTTTTGCGCTCCAAGCAAATTTACGAAGACCATCAAATAGTGTGTGTACTTATAAATAAATAAGTTCGACCGAGCGCAAAACTGTAAAAATAAGTTAAATTCTATCTTCTGACATACACTGAAGGTCTCCCACGTATATGTGTTTATACATATTGCTCGCGAACGATACAGCAGACTGATAAGCAAGTAAATGTATGTGCGGTGTGTGCCTTTAATTACTTATACAAAACAGACGCCTATTTATAACGGCACAGGTGTGACGGTAACAGAGGCCATGCGTCCAAGACTGCAAAACCTTCATGCATGGGTATACTGGAAACTGAAAATGGTGCTTCACGAAGGAAACTGGGGTGGGGTCTTGGAACAATTCTTTAACAATTATTAGACGTATAAATAACGCGTTATTATGTATTTCACGTAAGAATAAAATAGTTGTTGTCCACACAGATACTTATTTGTAACCAGCAGAATGGATTCAAAAAACAGAAAGGAGCCGCGTCACGCTATTTAACTCATCCATTTGTCCACACAAGAAATATCGCAAGTTATTGTGCCCATTTAATTTATATTATCTAAACTATTCAACGACGGAAACAAGAAAAAAAATGAGAGTGCAATCTGACACGTACTAAGCCGAACATCCAAGCAATTTTCGCATTTTAATTATAATTATGAGCTGCCTAAACGACCCACAATACGTATATTTATTTTTACATTGGGATCTTATATTTAACAGTTCAGAGGTCTTTCCAGCATTAATTAATTGTTGATTGCTAGCAATGTTTGTAATGTTTTATATAATTATTGAATTATTATTTACTTACTGTATATATGTTCCACTATACCGCGCTCTTTTTTATTTTACAAATGATACTTATATTGATATAGGTTATTCTGCAATAAAAATGGAATAGATAGAACATTAATTAAAATGGGCATTAAGCATGACATAAAATTGCCTATTACTGAACTAAAAATGGGCGATATTAATGTCGTTGCATGAAAATGGGCGTTGTTTGTCCAATTTAGAAATCAGCTGTAGAACGTGCCTGTGTAACAGCTCCGACATTTCCACTGGCAAGTGGATAACATAACATCATTAGTCATTCATCATATTAAATTGACGCTCCTCACTTGTTTTTGTAAACGCCTTATCGTAAGTGTAGTTGTCAAATATACACGATGGTCTTTGTGGATGGCATTTAGAAAATTGCACTTAAATAGGAAATGTTTCAAAAATGTCACTTGAAACAAATCCTATAGTCCGGAAGTATTTACCCCGCGTCAATTAAGCACGTGCACATTATAAAGTCGGTCGAACAGAAGCTTTCTGAAGGGTCTATAGAGAACACCAAGACGAAGTAAGTTGTGTATTTGCTTGTCCATTTGTAATTCTATGTTTCCCATGCGGTCATTTGTAAATGTTTTGCAGCGCTAAAGATAGATGCACCAGGATAATCTATATGCTATTATATGCAATTGTAAGCTGCACTATGGCGCACTATGCCAGGTTCAGATCTATGCTTTGGTATGAAATGCTATGTTACGCTATGATACGTTACACCAGGCATTCCTGTATGCTTTGCTATTCAATTATATGCTGTCATATGGTGCGTTACATAAGGCTTAGCTGTATACTTATGCAATGCAATGCTAAGGCGTAGCTATATACTTATGGTATGCGATTTTGTAGAGCGCTACTAAAAGCGTAGCTATACACACTGGTATGCAATGTAACGGCGTGCTCCACAAGGCTAATCTATAAATTGAATACTATAGTATGCAATTCTTGTGTGTTCGCCGCAAAACGTAGCCATATAATTTTGGTATGGAATGCTTTATGGTTCGCCACAAGACTTAGCTATATAATTTGGGTATGCTATGATATTGAGTTCGCCACAAGACTTAGCTATATACTTTGGGTGTGCAATCGTATTGTGTGCGCCACATGGCTTAGTCATATAATTTTGGTATAGAATGCTATTGAGTGCGCCGAAAAACTTAGCTATATACTTTTGGTATGCTATGCTATTGTGTGCGCCACAAGACTTAGCTATATACTTTTGTAATGGAATGCTCTTGTGTGCGCCACAAGGCTTATATAAATTGTATACTATTGTATGCAATGCTAGTGTGTGAGACACAATACTTAGCTATATACTATGGTATGCAATGTTATTGTGTGCGCCACAAGACTAAGCTATTTACTTTTGGTATGCAATGCTATTGTGTGCGACACAAGACTTATTTATATACTTTTGGTGTGAAAGGCTATTGTGTGCGCCTTTAGACTTAGCTATATACTATGAAATGCCATGCTATTGTGTGCGCCACAGGACTAAGCTATATACTTTTGGTATGGAATGGTATTGTGTAGGCCCTAAGACGTAGCTATATACTATGATATGCAATGCTTTTGTATGCGCCTAAAGGCTTAGCTATATACTATGATATGCAATACTATTGTGTGCCCCAAAAAGCTTAGCTATATACTATGATATGCAATGCTATTGCGTGCGCCACAAGATTTAGCTATATAGTATGATATACAACGTTATGGTGTGCTCAACAACCAACAATGCTTAGGTATATGCTATGGGTATGCGATGCTATGCTGTTTTTCATAAAGCTTAGCTATATAATATGGTACGCAATGCAATCGTTTGATCCGCAAGGCTAATCTTTATATTAAGATGTGCAAGACTATAGTGCGCGTCACCAGGCCTAGTTATACACATGTGGTATGCAATATATATTTGTGTGGTACACACTGCTAAGCTATATACTAATGGTACGCAATGCAATCGTGTGCTCCACAAGGCTAAGTTATATACTATGATGTGCCATATTATAGTGCGCGTCAGCAGGCTTAGCTATACGCATGTGATATACTGTACACTGTATAAGTGTGGTACATAATGCTAAGCTTTATACTTATGTAATGCAATGCTATAGTACGCTACACAAGGCTTAGCTATATACTTTTGTATGCAATGCTATAGTACGCTACACAAGGCTTAGCTATATACTTTTGTATGCAATGCTAAAGTACGCTACACAAGGCTTAGCTATATACTTTTGTATGCAATGCTATAGTACGCTACACAAGGCTTAGCTATATACTTTTGTATGCAATGCTATAGTACGCTACACAAGGCTTAGCTATATACTTTTGTATGCAATTATATAGTACGCTACACAAGGCTTAGCTTTATACTTTTGTATGCAATGCTATAGTACGCTACACAAGGCTTAGCTATATACTTTTGTATGAAATGATATAGTACGCTACACAAGGCTTAGCTATATACTTTTGTATGCAATGCTATAGTACGCTACACAAGGCTTAGCTATATACTTTTGTATGCAATGCTAAAGTACGCTACACAAGGCTTAGCTATATACTTTTGTATGCAGTGCTAAAGTACGCTACACAAGGCTTAGCTATATACTTTTGTATGCAATACAATACTACGCTACACAAGGCTTAGCTATATACTTATGGAATGCATTGCTATAGAACGCTACACCAGGCTTAGCTATATACTTGTGTGTGCGATGCTATGCTTCACGATGGTACTAATATATACTTGTGTGTGCAGACAATTCTGTGTTATCGTTACAAAAATCATAACAATTTTGAGAAAGAATCCATTTTACAAGTTACATGATTCAGAACATATTTCAACATCATATGTTAACATATCAGGCATATCTTCTATCGAAGTAACTTTGCCTTGATAGAAACATTACACTACTTGAATGTAAATGCATAATATGGTTTATTGTATCCGCGATGTTCCACTTTAATTGCCCTAAAATTTCTTCAGTAACTGTAGCAAAAATATGAAAGCAATCAAACCGTCTAAAGAGCATGGGATTAATTCGTGTAATGTTTATAAACGAATACCTCTGCCAGAAGCAATGTGCGATTCGCCCATAAATATTGAATTCAAGCGCCCTCCTTAAGTGCAGTGTATGTTCTTACCTTCGGATTTTGAACAAATTGATTTGTATTGAGTCCGAATGGCGAACCATACGCGCATTAATTGAAGCCCGTTATTTTGATGTATACTACAAATCGTCATTTATGTTGCGAATATGTGACTGAAGTTTTCCATACGGAATAGTGTTGCTTGCTTTGTGGGTCGTGGTGCCAAACCAACGTCTCATCTTGCGGGATAATCCTTAACCACGTCTTATAATACGCGATAATCATAAACCACGTCTCATAGTGCGCGATAATTATAAACCACGTCTCTTATTGCCCGATAATCATAAGCCACGTCTCATCTTGCGTGACAACCCTATCAAGAAAATAATATCACACTCTGTCAGAATTTCCCAACAACTCGCTTAAAAATATCTTCTTTTAACATGCTAAGCACTGAGTCTCTAATCTTAATTTATTCTTTTTGTAACTGGTAGGTGTCGTTGACCACGCATCACACAATCTATTTTCTCGACTGTCTCTTAATAGACCGTGGCTTTGAAACACTAAGGATCTGAATGAATGCTTTAAATATTTTTAAAAAGCTTGAATGTCTGAGTTGGCGTTTTATAAAGATCGGAACAAAAAAAAAAATTGACCACAATTCCACGTCATCGGCCATTATTTTTACCTGACACCTTATGACGATGTGTACGGTTTTCATGGTAACTCAGCGCCGGATGTTGATACAGAGTTGATTTTTGGCCGGCATGACGTTATTTATGTATTTGGAAATACAAACATATGTATTATGAGATACAAATATTTTGCTTGCGCCCGATTGACGTTACTGATTTTCTAAAAATACTTATTGAAGTAGAGACTCCGCTAATTTTATTTGAATTCCCATAAAGTGCAATTATTTATGCGTTTACATGGCCAAATCGATTTATATGTTGCACCCAAAAAAATCAACGATCCTTTGCGACGGCCCTCCTTTGATTATAAAAAAAATACGTGCAAGTAGTGTCTGTGGTAATTATACACTTTCCCAAGAACAAGTAAGACGTACGAGAACAGCGAGTATAGTGACTAAGATACATCTAAAAAAAATTAACATGGAGAATATTGTCTCAGGCGTAACAAATACGATAAAATGCTGTAACAAGTGCGGAGTTCATCTTCTACAAATAATTAGTTGAGTCAATTTTGTTTTGGGTATGGGCCATGCTCTGTGAAAAGGGGGTTTAATGCATGTGAGTAAAGTGTCGTCCCAGATGAGCCTGTGCAGTAAGAACAGGATAATCAGGGACCACACTTTTCACAGAGCGCGGCTCATACATATGACTGCAGATCAACGAAATGACACAATTTTTGAATGTTTTTTTTACATTCTTTATTTATAGAACATGCAAATTTATATTTAGTTATAAATTAGTATAAAACATTAGTATACTACTACTAATAATTAATAAATTATTTTAGTTATATATTCACGTGTGACCACAAAGTATATTATATTAAAGTGTTTTTACACAGTTTTTGTTATAACGTTAAATATAATATGAACCGCTTCATACGGCATTTATTCTAATGACATATGCGACCAGCCTTCGCAATTGCTACGCTGGTCATTAAAGAGTCGCTTGCGATCATACTGCTTGAGTATGAAGATCCTTTGACATACATGATCTTACCACTTGTATTCCCTTGTGACCACACTTTGACATACATGATTTTACCACTTGTATTCCCTTGTGACCACACTTTCTTGTAATTTTTGGGTTTTAACGTCGCATTACCAGTTATATTCCCTGGCCACCACACGGTCCTCCTAGGAGGCGGTTTTTCAAATGTTCACATGCGAATTCTGTCTTACTATGAATGAGGTTTTGACCTGTTTTTTTCCAGTTTTCACTTGCGACTTACAACACTGCCTTACTATTTTATTTATCAATTTATTACTTATGTTTTGTAATTTTGGTATGGGTGGGGATGTGGGTGGCTTATTTGCTTTCGACCACAGTGTCTTACTATGAAGTAGGTTTGACATTGTTTTACGTTATATTCGATGACAACCACACTGTCTTTCTATGTGTAAATGAGTTAACGTGTTATATATTAATTTACGATCACACGTTCTGTATTACTTTGATTGGGTTTTGTAATGTTTGTATGGAATATTCACTTTCGACTTCACTCTATTAATAGAACTTTGAACTGGTTTTACCTTGTTTTACGTTATTTTTATATTCGACCACATGGTCTCACTCTGAAGGGGTTCTGACATGGTTTATTCGCCTTCTCTTTAATTGGCAGCATGGGGTGTTTACACACAAGGGTCGAACTTCTGAGGAAGAAACAACGAATCATTTACTTAGGAAATTGATTTAAAACGCGATCTGTTCAGGATAGATACAGCTTTGTATATACATACAACTTCTGAAAATAGATACAGTTCCACAGATTTATAGTTTGTGTAAGTGAGGGTTTCGATGAAGTTCGAGTGTGGATCAATTAATAGTTTCGACTGAATAAGAATGTTGAAATTCCGCACTTTGTACATAATTTATGATTTGTCAATTTTTTTGGTTTATTCATCTTGACATGATATAAATTTCCACATAATGACCATTATTATCAGCACCAATTATCACTACCATCAACACCAAAACCACCAACCTCCTCCTACCCCCCTCCTCCTCATCATCATCTTCATCCCCATCATTATCATCATCAACAACACAAAACCACCATCATCCTCCTACTCCCCCTTCTCCTCCTCCTCATCATCTTCATCACCACCATTATCATCAACACGATCAAAACCCTCCTTCTACTCCCCCCTCCTCCTCCTCATCATCTTCATCACCACCATTATCATCATCAACACGACCAAAACCCTCCTTCTACTCCCTCCTCCTCCTCATCATCATCTTCATCACCACCATTATCATCATCAACACGACCACTACCCTCCTCCTACTCCCCCTCCTCCTCCTCATCATCTTCATTGCCACCATTATAATCATCAACACGACCACTACCCTCCGCCTACTCCCCCTCCTCCTCATCATCATCTTCATCACCACCATTATCATCATCAACACGACCACTACCCTCCTCCTACTCCCCCTCTTCCTCATCATCATCTTCTTCATCACCACCATTATCATCATCAACACGACCACTACCCTCCTCCTACTCCCCCTCTTCCTCATCATCATCATCTTCATCACCACCATTATCATCACCAGCACGACCACTACCCTCCTCCTACTCCCCATCTTCCTCATCAACATCATCTTCATCACCACCATTATCATCATCGACACGACCACTACCCTCCTCTTACTCCCCCTCTTCCTCCTCCTCCTCATCTTCATCACCAACATTATCGTCATCAACACGACCAAAACCCTCCTCCTACTCCTCCCCCTCCTCCTCATCATTATCTTCATCACCACCATTATCATCATCAACACGACCACCATCACCATCATCAGCACCACCAGTACCAACACCATCAACATCATTGTTATTCAATCATCGGATCGCCGTCATCATATGATCATTAGCATCATTATATTCATATCTCTGATAATCATATCTTTAAAATAGTAATCACACACAAGAAACGATGATGACGATAGTGATTAATGATAATTATAAATTGTTATGTTATTAATGAAGATAATTGTTATGATTTTGTTGCTCTTTGATACCAAAGTTTGATTGAGACCAAAGCTCATAGAGTTACGCACTTTGGTGTTCAATATATAAACACGCGCAGATTTAAATGAATTTCATATGCATTGTTTTAATCTCAACGTTTTTTTTAATGAAATACATATAAAAAAACTTGTATTGTTTAGTTATAAACAAATCTTGATCTAATTAATATTAAAGTACATTAAATAATATACTATTAGAAATTCGGTAAATAGGTATTATAATATTTGCGCTGCAATAAAATTTATCAATCGCTAATATAAATATCTAAGGAAATTAAGACAAAGGATAAAGTTTTTTTCCTCAGATCTTAACACCTGCATGATATGTTCATTCGTGTAACAAGGTACATTTTCGTTCCCATTGGTTAAATCGCGTAGACCGCTCTATGAATTTCGCCCGTGGCAGTTTTTTACTTGAAACTTTGCCAACCAGCGCCGTTCAAACAATTTCAACCGGTTTCAATGTTTTGAAAGAACGTGCTTACGTTCTTCCAACCGCATGAAAACGGAACGCGTTCTTGTTACGGCTCCAGCTGACTAACGGATCATCTGACACTTTCGCTGAAAGAGCCGCGATTTTGTGTCTGTTAAAAAGCCACGTTTTTATAAAGAATGGTTTTGTTTGTGTTTATGAGTAGATGCCAAACACGCATTTGCAACCCTATCATCCTAAATGGGGATATGTAATTTTCCCAGTATAGTTAGCTGGTACAAAAAAAATAGATATGTATTAAATTTATTATTACAGCGATTAAAATGGAAAAACTTGTTATATTTGTCGCATTTTAAGTCATGAGATAAGCGCTTTTTTGCACATTCCTCGCAACAAAATGACGCTGTAACTGCTTAATTTTTAGCTCACGTGATTGCTCAGGTGAGCTTTTCTGACCGGTCTTTGTCCGTCGTACGTCCGTCCGTCCGTTAACATTTGCTCGTAAACACTCTAGAGGCCACATTTGTTGTCCCATCTTAATGAAACTTGGTCCGAAGCTTTGCCCCAAGAAAATCTCGGCCGAGTTCGAAACTGGGTTGTGCCGGGTCAAAAACTAGGTCACTTGGTCAAAAAAAAAAGAAAAACCTTGTAAACACTGTAGAAGTCACATTTTATGTTCAATCTTCATGTAACTTTGTCAAAATGTTTGTCTGAATGATATCTTGATTGAGTTCAAAAGTGTATATGTATAAAGTGAAAACATGTGAACACTCTAGAAGTCACATTTTTTGCCCAATTTTCATGAAATTTGGCAGAACATTTGTTTCCTTGATAAGAGAGTTGAGTTCGAAAATGGTTCTGGTTAGTTCAATAACATGGCTGCCTGGGGGGGCAGTTTTCCTTATTGGGCTATAGAGAAACCTTGTAAACACTATAGAAGTCACAATTTTGCCCAATTATCATAAAAGTTGGTCAAAACATTGGTTCTATTGATATCTCGGACGAGTTCGAAAATGGTCCAGCTCGGTGAAAAAACACGGCCGCCAGTGGGCGGGGCATTTTTCTCTATATGTATATAGTGAAAACATGTGAACACTCTAGAAGTCACATTTTTGGCCCAATTATCATGAAACTTGGTGAAAAGATTGGTTTTATATATATCACATAATTAATGCCATAATTATTGCCCTTAGATTGTCCAAATGTTCATTATATTATACAAAATCCTTGTAAACACTCTAGAGGTCACAATTTCGTTTCAGATTTTATGAATCTTGGTCATAATATTTATTTTTGTAAGCAATGTTTGATGTTTGGTAAGGGGGGTCAACTCAAAATATAGGCCACCAGGTCAATCTTACAAAAACAAAATCACTCCATATGCCAGAGTTTTGGTTCAATAATGATGAAACTTGACCAGGATGTTTGTCTGGACAATATCTAGGTCAAGTTTGATGTTTGGTAAAGATTGAAGTAACTGACTCCTCTCAGATGAGCGAACTAGGGCCATCTTGGCCCTCTTATTTTAATTTGTGCGCGTTTGGATACTTATGACCATTGCTCAGTCTACAATTTATTACCTTACTGGTTTAAGAGAATCGCGCATGCTTAGAAAAAAAATAGTTTCAGAGCGCATGCGCAATAGGAATTTCAAATTATTACTTTACTGGTGAGAACGCCCCTTTGATTCTTCGAAAAAGCCTTTGAACACATTATGGTGGCTGATTTATAGATATTTCCAGCATGTGGTTACAATAAATAGTGTTTATATTGGTTTAAAGTATTATGCATCTCTTCATGTATTGGTAGTTAGCGCATTCCTTGGTGGAATCTTTGCCAACTTTCAGTGTTGTGGGATGGCAAAGGTGAACGGGCTGGCTAACGCGGTTATGAAGACTAAGAAATGCCTTTATAATAATGCAAACCGTCGGTTATGAAGACTAAAAAATGCCTTTATACCAATGCAAAAACTGTCGGTTATGAAGACTGAGAAATGTCGTAAGACTAAGAAATGCCTTTATACCAATGCAAAAACCGTCGTATATGAAGACTTAAGAAATGCCTTACGACTAAGAAATGCCTTTATACCAATACAAAAACTGTCGGTTATGAAGACTAAGAAATGCCTTTATAACAATGCAAAAACCGTAAAAACACCATAATTCGTCGCTGTTCTTCAAAAAACGCGTAAGTAAATTTTTACAACTTTTCAATAGGCAAAAAAAAAACATTTTAAAAATATAATAATTTAGATAGTCTAAAAAAGGAACCAAATATTAAAGAGAAAACTGCGTAAGTCCATTTTTAGAATAAAAATGACAACTACAGGCTTTTATATTTTCATAAATAAAAAGTATGCCCATTTTGACTAAGACTATCTAAATTAATATATCTTAAAACTTCAAAAAATATTTTTAAAAAGATTTTTGAAAAGTTGGAAAAATTGACTTACGCAGTTTTTGCAGAAACAATTAGTGCACCAATGAGTGTTCAAGATTTTCTCACGTGCTCATAACTATGCCTTCCAATTGGATATGAAATCCAGTATTTTCGCAGAAAATGACCCGTGAACCCGCCGTTCTTATAAAAACAAATTACAATTTGCGTCAAATTTGACTTACGCGGTTTTCGAAGAACATCGACGAGTAGTTGTGTCGCATTAACAAAACGTCAAATTATAGCCAGGCAAGCTTTACCGTAACTGTGCTTGTATGTTTGAATCTTCTCGGCTTTCTTGACTAGTTATATTTTGCTTTCTTAATCAGTTGCATGCCGTATCGTAATCGATCGAATGCAAAATAGCACATGACGTCAATCTGACGTCCATCACCATTAGCCCACCTTCCCACGGATTGTTCAGCTATTATTCTGTTAATCGCCTTGTCCGAAAAAAAAAACATATGTAAAGACACTGAAACAATGACATAATTTTTTTTATCAAAAATATTTAAAAAAAAGTGTGTGCGGTGTTTGAGTCATAAACATGTTCTAACTGAAGTTATTTCTCTGTGAACAGCTCTAAATGTTGTATGTAAGTTGGAAACTGTAGAATTACACTATTTTCAGTCTCCATGTATTCTCGCACTCATGGGTAAATCGCTCATCAAATGCCGTGGATAAAATTTCTTAGCGCAATGAAACCATGATAGCATACGTAACGTATTTTATTGGCGTGTATGGTATTGCGTGAGATATCACTTGAGTTGAAGAGAATAATAAGAAATACAACATCGTAGTAGGCTTCATCTTGGAAAATGATTGAGCCTTGCTCTGTGTAAAGGGAGTTCAATTAATGTGCGTAAAGTGTCGTCCCAGATTAGCCTGTGCAGTTCGCACAGGCTAATCAGGAACGACACTTTCCGCCTAAAATGGATTTTTTGCTAATAGGAAACTTTCTGTAAACAGAAAATATCATTAAAGCGGAAAGTGTCGTCCCTGATTAGCCTGTGCATTAAACCCATTTTCACAGTGCACGGCCAAATGATAGTTGATTCATTTATATCGTTTAGAGCTGCTCGACCTCACCTGGTTTTATAACTACCAGATGTATAGGAAAAATCTTGATTGAAATGTTTTAATTCTAAAAGTCTGAAGTATTTAACAAGTACACTACATTTTAATAATCTAATAACACGTGCAATGAACTTGTATCTGCACTAATAAATAACAGTGTCGTTGTATTTATGAAAAGATAGCCGTTCATCGTTAATCTTGAATACTTTTGTAAGATTACTCAACAGCAAAGGGTTTTGTTACACTCATAAACGTATGCAAATGCAGTTCGTTATACCGTTAAATACTTCGCTTATATTAACTGATCAACAGTTTATGATTTCGTAATACTGATAAGCAGTTCTTACGTTTTGAAAAACATATAATCACACCGTGCAATCGACTAACGCATCGTCTGTGGTTCATCCATCAGCTGCGGTACTGTATACATGTCGGCAAAAAGCGGAGTGTAAGTATTTCCCTATTCTTTATAGTTTACGTATTGAATTGAGCAGATTTGCGTGTGTTCCTTGAGAGCCTAAGTAAGAATGACTTTGTGAACGTAATCCCTTACCATCCTAGCTGCTTACTTTTAAAGAAATCAGTTAGAATGTGGTCAAAATCAAACAAAATTCACCACTCTCTCTGTCAAACTCTAATTACACAGGATTTATCTTTAAACTGTTTTTGTGATCAAAATATCTGATAATTCTATCGAATATGGTCAATGAGTAACGTCCACATCTCATCATGCCAATTTTCATTGCCTCAGCCGATGGCTTGAGCATAATTTTATTTTCGCAGCCGATGTCATGACCATCTAATAAGTAGCCGCGGCCGTTGTCCTGAGCCTTTTTTCCAACCCCACTCGAACTTAAATGTTGATAAAAATGTTGTGTGTTTCAGTGGGATGCTGTAATTTGGAGTAACCGAAGAGAAATGATTAAATATTTCAATAAAATGTTGTTCATATATATCTTATGTCTAAATCCTGTGTAATAAGAGTTTGGCAGAGAGAGTGGTGAATTTTGTTTGATTTTTACCACATTCTAACGGATTTCTTTAAAAGTAAGCAGCTAGCATGGTAAGGATTACGTTCACATAGTCATTCTTACTTAGGCTCTCAAAGAACACACGCAAATCTGCTCAATTCAATACGTAAAATATAAAGAATAGGGAAATACTTACACTCCGCTTTTACCCGACATGTATACAGTACCGCCGCCGATGGATGAACCACAGACGATGCGTTACGTTAGTCGATTGCACGGTGTGTTGATGCGTACTCTAACAGACGATGCGTTACGTTAGTCGATTGCACGGTGTGTTGATGCGTACTTTAACGCTTGAACATTTCATGAGTTTCAACACGCTGGTCTACAGCGCATGCTTTTCGTTACACTGATCAACATGTTATTCGTATAAAACGTGTGTGCGTTGCGTAAGTCATATCAACACATTATATTTTTCAATTCACTGATCAACAATTTATGCGTTCCGTAACACTGATCAATATTTTATGCGTCTCGTATCAAACGTTGATCAAACTTAAATGCAATTTGTTACACTTATCAGCAGTTTATATGCTTAATGACACTGATAAAAAGTGTATACGTTTCGTAATACTAATCAAACGGTAAGTGTTAAGCGTTAACGTTATCAACAATGTATGTTTTTCATTAAACTGATCGAAAAGTGTGCAATGCCTTTAGAGTTCACCTGAGCAAAATGTGCTTATTGTGAAATTTTGTGATTATCTTTGTCCGTCGTTCGTCGTTCGTCGTCAACTTTTATCTTGTAAACACTATACAGGCCAGGACCATATTTGACAGCTCATTTGCCTCAGTGATATCTCGGATGAATTCGAAACAAATTGAATGAAGAAATAGGTTTCTAGGTTAAATTAAAGAAACATCTTTTAAACACTCTAGAAGTTACGTTTTCCCAATCATCATAAAATTTGCTCAGAACATAAATTCTAATGATATTTCAGCCGAGTTCAAAAATGGTTCCGGTCATTGAAAAACATGACCGCCAGGCGGGAAAGCAGTTTTCCTTTTATTGGTATTGTGAAACCGTGTGAACACTCTAGTAGTCACATTTTTGTCCAATCTTTACGAAACTTGCTCATAACATTGTTTTTAAATATATCTCGGACAGGTTCGAAAATGGTTCCAGTCCGTGGAAAAACATCGCCGCCAGGGAGCGGGCAGTTTTTCTTATATGGCTATTGTGTAAAACCTTGCGAACACTCTAGAAGTCACTTTTTGTCGATTTTTCGTGTTAATTGCTAAGAATTTTGGTATTTTTTATATTTTTGCTTAGTTCTCAAATGGTTCTGGACTGTTGAAAGAGCGCCAGTGGCGGGGCAGCATGCTTTACATGGCTATAATGAAACCGAATCGGAGAACAAGATTGTAATCACTATAGATGTAATGTATGTTTCCAGTCAGCTTGACACTTATCATGGCATTTGTTTAATGATATCTTAACTGGGTTCAAAATAGTTCCAAATAAAACATAAGGTAAAAAATCAAATTTAATTCACAATATCACAAAAGGTGTCCAGTGATGTTCATTTCAATCGGGCATAAGGTAAGTGAACTTGGCCATTGGTTATTTTGTTGTAAAAAATTCAACGACTACTGCGGTAACGTTTTAATACACAAATGGATGATTCAAAAGATAGAAGTAACGAAACCCTTTTTCAATTAAAAATTTAAAACGCTTTTAAGAATTGCCAGTATTTTCGTTAGAATTATTTGGATTTTTTTACTCGAATGAATAACAACTCGCATCCTACGGATTTCATGTACTCGTGATTACATATTTTTAAATATACACGTTTAAATACACAATTATATAATGTGACTGAGAACTATCACATTGATCTGTAGTTTTATGAACACGTAATTGTACGTGATATAGATCAAAGAATGCATCTCTTTCGGTGAACAGGATCGCTCCTATGCGCTACATATGGAACTATCTATCATCGCAAAATTGCGCCACGTTCTTGTAAAGCTTCTGGATCAAATGGTCAAGTCCGCGAAATGTTTTAATCCAATCTAGGATATGGTGTATTCTATAAACACAGCGTCTATGTACATGGATAATGTTTTACGGAACGGTTTAGCGACGTTCACATTTTATTGAAGATATTGCATGATTCTGCAAAAGCGTTTATAATATTATCATAAAATATACTGTCTATGAAAACATAATTTTATACATGTTATCGATATAATTCAATTATTTTTGACACTATTTCAAGGTTTAAAATTTACAAATCGAGAGACCTTATTATCTGACGTACAGATCGTGTAATAAATAGAAAGAAACACCTTACCTTTTAAAACAACTTTGTTGTGCGGATGATTCTTCGAATAAAATACTCTCACCGTTATAATTTGTCAGTAAACCTATTAACCGTTCCGCGTAATATTTCATAATAATATATTTCGTAGATAAAGACATTCGAGCTCAGTGTATGCAAATTTCAACCTGAATTGCAAAGTGGGTTGAATCAGCATACTCACTGGTAATAGTTATGGGACTTGACCGCACATGATTAAGGAATCAGAAGGCGTGTGTTCAAGTGAATAAATCTGTATAGTTGCATGGCAAGAGGCATAGCTTTTTTTATGTAAAATGTATTACATAATATTATTATGACTCTAATATATTATTATGACTCTAATACATGTTTTCGTAAGGCTTCTTTTTTCGTCAACAGTCTCTCCAAGCTCTCAGCCTTTTGATTATTTGAGAGAGAAAAAAACAACATTTATGGCGTTGCAAATATGAAGTTATTTATGTTGCGTTCAAGTTTAACACTTTCGTTACATATAAAACAAACATTTTTATGAATGTTAAGCTCGTTTAAGAAAAATCCCCCTATTTCTGCGCTAAAACGACATAATAAGCGTCGGCCAAATCAGGTGCTATCAGGAAAACACAACAATAACTGCCTTATCATCTTACAGAAGCGATACCCTGATGTCGAATAGATAAATTTTAAGTCTGATATGAAGTGAGCAGCGTTGCGAAATACAACTCACCTGTGGAAATTTCCGAGTAGTTCATAATGTGGGCATACGGTTAACAGCTACCTGATTGTTCGAGCATTTATTTCTTGCATTATAGATTTTAAGATCTGATATCAATGAAATACCGAGCATCGTTATATGTGTACTAAAACGCATATGAATTATATCATAACAAGAAATCGTCGGAGACAGGTGAGTAGTTGGGGGGGGGACAAGAATTGCACTATATGTACAGTTAATGGAAAATTTCAAAGGGCCATAACTCTGTGAAAAATCATCCGACCAGAACCGGCTGATTATATGCACATGTCCTCTTGGTAGTGACGCTTCCCATAAAGTTTAATTGAATTCCGGTCATTAATTGCTGAGAAATAGCCCGGACAAAAATTGTGCACGGACGGACACACGCACGGACAGACAAAGCGGCGACTATATGCTCTCCCCAAAGATTTTTTGGGGGAGCATAAAAATCACCAGGGGATACAATACTACCACCAACAACACAAACTCAATCGCTGTCAGCAAAACTCCCGAAACAATAATAATTATCTTATTGCACGCATAATAAACCCATACATATGTACCCACTTGCATCATGCCCTACTGAGGGCACAACCATTATTTTTCAGAAATTGCACCACCACTATCACAACCACCACCAACCCCTCAACCACCACCAACACCAAAACCACCAATACATACACCAATACCAGCTCCATACATCACAATTACGCCCACAATTACATACGATTAACACCAACATATACAAAGAGACCACTTCAATCGCATTCACTTTCGTAATATGTGCACCATCACCAACACCGCCGCCTCCTCCATCGACAACTCCACCGCAACGCCGAAAACGCTTCAACACAAACATAGCCACCACTAGCATCCCTAAACAAAGTTTCGTAACACATGCACCACCACCACCACCACCACCACCACCACCACCACCACCACCACCACCACCACCACCACCACCACCACCACCACAACCACCACCACCACCACCACCACCACCACCACCACCACCACCACCACCACCTACACCACCACCACCACCACCTCCACCACCACCACCTACACCACCACCACCACTACCACCACCACCACCACAACAACAACAGCAGAAATACCAACAACAATACCAACAACACCGCCAACACATAAACAACCACCACTAAAATCCTTGCAATCAGTTATTCACTACCAATAACAAATCAACTATAACAACAGCATATGCACAGCTTAAAACGAGAAATCGATACAACCTTCAATTTTTATAACTTTCGCTCTCTGTTTACCACATGGCAAAACCGACACCCTCAAGCGTGATGAATTTGATTTAACTCTTTGCATGCTGGGAAATGTGTCGTCTGCTAAAATGTCGTCTGCTGAATTTCTTAAATTAGCATTTTCTTCGATTTTTAAAAAAAATACAATAAGAATAGCAAACAGTTTGGATCCTGATTAGACGACACGTTCTGTGGCGTCTCATCTGGATCCAAACTGTTTGCAAAGGCCTTCAAAATTCGGTTCCAGCACTGAAAGATTTAAGTGTAAAGGTTAGCATGTGTGCAGGTAGCATGATAAGTAATTCATTAATGTGTCGTTGAATTATCTAAATCACCTGTTGAGAAATCTGCTGGTAAAAAATTCGGTCGAGTGTAATAAAAAACGTTTTATTAAAGGTCTCGCAATATAAACAAGTACAGCGAACATACAGCGAAGACACAAGTTTTATAAAATGAAATTACAGTTTCTGTTAGGCGTTGAGTTTTGACTGATAAATTAAGATAAATCGTTGTTCGGATGGTGTTCAACAAACAAAATTCGAAACTTGGCCAGACAACATTTTATGTAATAACACAGCGACCTAAAATGTACAGTTCCAGAAATATTGTTCGGATTGTTAATTAGTACTGTGTAAGCCGTGACTCCGTATATTGGTCTATAAATAAGTCGCGTTTTGACAAAACTGGGCATACTGCATGTGCGTAAAGTGTCGTCCCAGATTAGCCTGTGCAGTCGGCACAGGTATATCAGGGACGACACTTTCCGCCAAAATTGGATTTTTGCTAAGAAAATACTTCATTTTAACGAAAAATGTCATAAAACCGGAAAGTGTCGTCCCTGATTAGCCTGTGTTGACTGCGCAAGCTAATCTAGGACGACACTTTACGCACATGCATTATGCCCAGTTTTCTCAGAACACGACTCAAATGACCAAGGAACGCCACACTTACTTCACTTGGGGTTAGTTTTATACCAATTACAACTACGTACCCCGTAAACGAGTTTGTTTTAACCCATTTATGCCTAGTGGACTCTCCCATCCTTCTAAATTGGATGAATTTATTTCGAAAATTAGGGATGTCTAGTATATTTATTTCTATATTTGGAATATTTCTTACAGAAATTCCTTTAAGCAAACAGCGCAGACCCAGATAAGACGCCGCATCATGCGGCGTCTCATCTGAGTCTACGCTGTTGGCCAATGCCTTTTTTTTCTAGACGCTAGGCATAAATGTGTTAAACTTCTAACGTACATTATTCGCAACAATAGTAGCTGAATAATTAAGATAATATATTCATTGTATTTATATTGTATTTATACTGAAGCTCGATTTACGTTGTTTGATCTAGCTCAAGACACCAAGATATTTGACATAATTATACGTAGAGATTTATCTTCAAAGCTAGCAAATAAGGGTTAATAAGTACTGATTTATTGTGCGTATATTAAAATGGTTAAATTAAGTAAATGGTATTCCCAGTTGAGTTGGCAGTCTAAGTCGGTATGTACAACTCAAACTCTTAAGATTGTGCTTCAAATCTGTATTTAACAACAATCGTTGTACTTTATTTATGGTTAACTACATGTATGCATATTAAAAATAAACTTAAAACATTGATCCGGGGCCCACAAAATAATCTTTTTTTAATTGGCATAACCTTTCTAAATTATCATACATGATGTACATGCAAACTTACAAATTGCGGTCATATTTCCTGGATATCTGAGAAACTTATCAGCGACGGCAAACTGTAAATAACCGTTAAGCGTTATAAAATATTACCGGTATCTTACATTCTCTCTTTAACCACAGTGCTATGGGTCAACTGCGATACGTGGATCTGCCGCCAGCCGCGTCTCAACATCGAGTGCGACAAGTTCTCGCGGGTACTCATCACCAACGTCACTTCCGGCGTAAACGCCGGCTTCGACCTCCTGAGCTTCGATAACTTGCGACGCTCCTGCCTGGGGCTGTCCAGTTGCAGGACCAGCGACCCGCAGGTGTTCTGTAAGAACCACGACAAGTCACCGAGTTTGGGACAGAGCGTACAGTTCAACGTTAGTTACGTCTGCGTGCCAGGTATGCGGTGTGGCTTGTAGCCTCTTTTCCTGAATATTCGGCCGCTTAAGAGTGAAATTGACTTTTTCTAATGAATTAAAAGATTTTCAGCACAAGTGAGACATTTAATTAAACATTTTATATCTTCCCCACAAAAGTATGGCATAATAATTTACAACACAGGTATTTCCTTAAAAACAGGCCAATTCTACATGGGCACCCTAGCAACCCTGATTTGTTGGTATCTTTCCTATCAATCTGTTCAGTCATCATTTTTATAGGAAAACATTAAACCTTTTAAGTAATTTGGATATAAATCACTAAATAAATATTCTTATAGACTAATAAACACAAAATACTGTTAAAACGTGAATATTTTCAGAAGTATTGGTATTTACAGAGCATGAGTAGCCGATTTTACATAATTTTTACCTAAATTTAATTTTTCCCATTTTTTTTCAAAATTCACATGTTTTTAACCAAAATACAACATCTATGTTATAGCATTTTTTAAATAAGCACAACTAACTTAAGTTTTATCAGAAATATGTCATAATTACCAAAAAAAAGGGGGTGGATGAATCTATAGGAATGGCTGAAACAATAGGAAAGAAGGATACATAAGGCAATTCGAAATTGATTCTTTGTGACATGTTTTTGGTCTGATGTGTTGTGGGTTTTTTTTTTGCTTTTACGAACTAAAGTTGTCACTGCCAGTGAAGAATACCAATATGAAACAGGTCGCCGTGGCTTGAGGATATGGTGTCCGCCTAGCGACCGGGAGGTCACGGGTTCGATCCCCACGGTGGGAGCGATTATGAGATCTCCTCTGAATAATAATAATAATAATAATAATAATAATAAATTTATTTCATGAAGAATTCACATTAAGAAATGTTTTCTTTTTTACAATGTGGTCTTCAGTAACATAACACAAGTATTTATTTTGAAACATGCATACGAACATACAAGGGAAAAAATGAACTACCGGTATACAGTTAAATGTCAATATAACTTCCTTATCAATTCCGACGACGTGGACGAAGACGACGACGATGATGATAATGATGACGATGATGATTATGATAATACAAAATATGCAAAATATGATACAAAAATCAATCTTTCAAAATAAATCACATCAGACACATCACAACAAAGTATTAACATAGAAAACAAATCATGTGAGCATACATGTATATCAACGATTTGTTTGTAGGTATTCTTAAATTTTATTTTGAATGTAGTATTCGAAGACACTTGTCGAATGCTTATTGGAATAAAATTACATGCGGTTCGTGCACGAAAATAAAAAAGTTATAAATTACAAAATGAATTGAATTAATACGACAAAAAACGCTGTGCTAAGGGAATGTGGATGTGCGAGTGAATGGGTGAGTTGATGTGCTTGTGAATGTATTAGTGAATGTGCGAGTGAATGCGTGTCTGTGCATGCGATTAAATGGGTGAGTGGATTTGCAAGTGAATAGGTGAGTAGATGTGAGGGTGACTTAATGATTGGATGTGTGAGGGAATGTGTGAGTGGATGAATAAGGAATGTTTGAGTGAATATGTGAATGGATGGGCAAGTGAATGGTTGAGGGGATGTGCAAGTAAATGGTTGAGTGGATGTGCAAGTAAATGGTTGAGTGGATGTGCAAGTAAATGGTTGAGTGGGTGTGCAAGTGAATGGGTCAGACGATTGGTACGTAAATGGTTGAGTGGATGTGCAAGTAAATGATTGAGTGGATATGCAAGTGAATGGGTCAGGCGATGTGGGCGTGAATGGTTGAGTGGATGTTCGAGTGAATGGTTGAATCAATATGCTTGTTAACATGTGAATGACTGTGCTAGTGAATGGAACGTCAGTTTATTAGTTTTTCTCTCGGCAGCCTTTCAGCGCCGAATGTTACCAAAGAGAGTATACAAATAAATGGAACATGACATACCAACATGACAATTACGTGACACCTGTTCAAGATACTGCTTTCAATTGCATTATACTAGGTATTGTTAATAACAATCTGATTGAATGACAAAATTTGTATTACCCCCACAAACGAAGTTTAGAGGGGTATATAGGAGTGAGCTTGTCGGTCGGTCTGTCGGTCTGTCGGTCTGTCGGTCTGTTGGTCTGTATTAAGTGTCCGCTCCCTCATTCAAGTTGTTTTCATCCGATCTTCACCAAACTTGATCAGATATTGTATCTAGATGATCTTAAGGCCAAGTTCGAATATGGGTCATGTCGGGTCAAAAACTAGGTCACAGGGTCACTTATTGCGTTTTTTAACATTCGGCATGGTGTCCGCTCTCTATTTCAAGTAGTTTTAATCTGATCTTCACCAAACTTGGTCAGAAGTTTAACATAGATGATCTTAAGGCCAAGTTCGAACGTGGGCCATGCAAGATCAAAAACTAGGTCATGGGGTCACGTAGTACATTTTACACATTCAGCATGGTGTCCGCTTTCTAATTCAAGTAGTTTACATCTGATCTTCACCAAACTTGGTCAGAAGTTGTATCTAGATGATGTGTAGGCCAAGTTCAAAATTGGGCCATGCCGGGTCAAAAACTAGGTCGCTTAGTGCGCTTTAAATATTGAGCATGGTGTCTGATGTATTTTTGTGAATACAACATGCAAAACATTCTGTGTCAATGCGGCATGTGGGGGTATTCGTCACGTCTGTGACAAAGCTCTAGATATTATTTATTATTATCACCAGATACTGCTTTCAATTGCATTATACTATGAATTGTTAATAACAATCTGATTGAATGACAAAATTTATTATTCTTTCCAGAGTCAATGATAAACAAGACCTATGAGAATGAGTTTCAAACCTTTCGGGCACCCTCTGGATTTATAATAAGCCTCAACTACCCGACGGAGACCCGCTACAGGTAAGCACAAAATACATAGTCACATTAATGTATTTGAGCTCTTTTGAAATAATAATCATACATTGTAATAAAGTTATCTATAATGGCAGTAAATAATTAAGCAATGTCTATAGTTTTATTTCTGTATACATTTTGCATATACTCGGACATTTCAAGAGGCCTTTTCACGCTTTGGTAAATTGACAAAATAAAAAAAAATGTTTCAGAATCGCGCATTTTCGTTGTAGTTATGATATTTGTGAGGAAACAGTAATACTGAACATTTACCATAGTCCAATATAGCCATTATATGCATCTTTTGACGATTTAAAAACCTGAAAATTATAAAGCGTTGCAACGCGAAAACATTAAATAATTTGGAGAGTTCTGTTGTTGTCCTTATATTTTTGGGATACTACGAGGATTGCTTTTATAAAGTATAAAATACATCGCTCATTGAATGAGCACGTATGGCTGAGTAGTCTAAACGATAGACTTTAACTCCAGGGGTCAGTGGTCCCAGTTCAGGGTAACTTTTTTTCTTTCTTTAATTTTATTCTTGTTTTTACTGTAGCTTTTTAGATCCAATGTTGGCATTTATCAATATTAACCATTTCAGTACAACTTTCAATACATGCCAAAATATATGAAAAGGCCCCTAAATAACACCGATATCGTAACCAACGTTGATAGAACTCTTAAAGAAAGTAAATACACAAAACAGATCTAACATTTTCCACGATCCCTATGTACTCTACAATAGAAGATCCTTAATTATACTACAAAAAAGCTCCCGATTTCTTCTTAAGCACGTTTCGGTGGAAGATACACGTGCCCGAGGGTTACTATGTGCACATATTCCTGTACGATGTGCTCACCAAGTCCGACAATCCGATCACGTGTAAGGGTGGGCTCCACTTTTCCTCGAAATCCACGTGCAACTTGCGCTTCCCCACGTTCCCGATTTGTCACACGCGCGACTGGGATGGCGTCATAAGCGCGTGCAGTGACGTCGACATATTTTTGCTTCTCGACACCAACAACGACGGAATTCGATTCTGGCTTTCATATCATGGTAAGTAATGCTACTTATACCTTTTAACCAAGACGAGCTGATTTGTTGTCTAGTGGTAGAACCCCCAAGTTCTCGTTAACAATAACAATCTCTAAAAAAGATATATGACGAAAATTATAATGCACACAAGGCTGGTAAATTAAGTTCGAACTTACATTTTTAAATCCGTATAAAACATTTGCTCGCCGAGGAAAGGATAGGATGCTCAAATTCAATGAGATAATATGATATGATTATATAACGAAACATGTTAATATACGATATTAAATATGATTTTTTACACAAACATGTTATTTAGCATATATGGTTTATCAAATACGAAACCTGAAACGTGTATTCTGTATTATCGTTAATGTTTACAATAAAGTTTTATATTAACTCGATTCATATAGCTGAGTACATCAAAAACCAAAGCACAAAACACAACAATTCGGCATTAATTGTTCAATTGACATGCGTTTCTCAATATATTTTGGCCATAGACTGATAATTTTTCGCAGCCTGGTTTAAATAATTTTGTAGGCCGAATTATTGTTTATTTGTTAATTCTTTTTTGATGTGATGGGTGGGGGAGGTATAATGATCACACAGAATTTATTTCAGTCCAAAAGCGTCTGAAGTGCGTTTTAGCGCACATCTAGAGGTTATGTTTCACAGCATTAACCTAGGTTAATTAGATTATTTGGACACAATAGTGTTAACCATTTTATCGTGAATGAATGAAATTGAAAAATGAATGAAAATGGCTTCAAGGCCATGTAAAGTTTGTCTTTACTAGAACCCGACTGAGCCTTATTTTTCCTTACCAAGCCTTAACAATTTTGGTGATCGAGGCTGTGTTTTCGATAATTAATGCTACGGAATACCGTTAGGGCCATCTTGGTTACACATTAAAATCCAGAGGGCAACAATGCAATAGTGCGATAGTACGATGTCGACAATGCTATAGTATGATGACGACAGTGCGACAATACGATTGCGAAAGAGTGATAGTACGATGGCGACAATGCGATAATACGATGACGACAGTACGATAACGCGATAGTACGATGGCGACAGTGCGACAATACAATGGCGACAGTGCGATAGTACGATGGCGACTGTGCGATAGTACGATGGCGACAGTGCAAAAGTGCGATAATACGATAACGACAGTGCGACAATACGATGGCGACAGTGCAATAGTACGATGGCGATAATGCGAGAGTACGATGGCGACTATGCGATAATACGATGACCACAGTGCGACAATATGATGGCGACAGTGCGATAGTACGATGGGGACAATGCGATAATACGATGACGACAGTACGATAACGCGACAGAAAGATGGCGACAATGCGATGATACGATAGCGACAGTACGATATGACTATCGCATTGTCGCCATTGTACTATCGCACTGTCGCCATCGTATTGTCGCACTGTCGCCATCGTGCTATCGCGTTGTCGCATTGTCGCCATCGTACTATCGCATTGTCGCCATCGTACTATCGCATTTTCGCTAATGTACTATCGCATTGTCGCCATCGTACTGTCGCACTATCACATTGTAGCCCTCTGGATTTTAATGTGTTACCACGTTGGCACTAACGGTATTCCGTATACATTCGATCATATTCCTTAAATTAAGATTGACATACAACAGACAGAAATGTTTAATACGGAAGAGTTCAGTTTCTAAACATCATTATTAAAATGGGAAATATATCGAGGAAATTTTGTTTTACAAAAAAAGGTAAAAGGGTGGTCCGACCTGCGGTCTTGTTTCTAGATTTTTAGAGGAAACACTCTTTATGGACTTCACCATAGTTAACCCTTTAAGCGCTGGTGCCGAATTTTAAAGGCCTTTGTAAACAGTTTGGATCCAGATGAGACGCCACAGAACGTGGCGTCTCATCAGGATCCAAACTGTTTGCTATTGTGATAATATTCTTTAAAAATAATTCGAAGAAAATGTTAATTTTAGACATTCAGCAGACGACATTTTAGCAGAAGACAAATTTCCCAGCATGCAAAGGGTTAACGGTGTAGTTCTTACCAAGCATTTTAATTGCTGTATACTTTGATTTCCTCGTATGACGCCTAAGTCGTGAGTTCGATTCCACCTTTGTGTGTGTGTTTTTTTCTGTCATAATTACTTATTTGTTTTTATCAAATATCGTCCTGTGTATTATGCTATATTTATAGATGTACACATGCGTCTTTATCACGCATGTCATATGCTATCTTTCGTAGTGGGATGATAACTCAAATATTAGTCTCAACAACTTGATAATAAGGTATTTCATGCATTGTACCAAGTTCAAAGTCTTATCGGTTTATATATTTAAATATTAACTTTCAGGTTTCCTTCTTGAAATAAATTTAAAAACATTTGTATGGATTTATCTTGGTGGAATTGATTTATAACATAACCCCGTAGTTGCTCTTTATAGATGAACTCCTGCATTACGTTGCCATTCATGTTCGAAAAAAGTGCCAAACTTCACATCAAACTTTGTCTTCGCTTCCATGCGCACGCTCAAAATCTGTTTATACTGTATTCAAAACGTACTGCTAGGTTTGCGAAATGATCGCATGCTTTTCCTATGCAGTTACCGGGAAATAAACACCGAGCTCCGCCAAATGTTCGCTTCGTGGGTTTCACAGGTAGGCGTGGAAATATATGTCTTAATGGCTTTTGCAGAATGAACGATATAGTGGTTTACCGGTACTACTGTTTAAGAAAACCAGAATGAAGAAACAGAAAGAAAAAAGTTGCAGCATTTCGTGGAAATGTACACAGTGCTCGTGCACACGATTTTCAATTCATTTCCGATTATATAGAAAAGTTTCATTGTAGTGCTTTGTTCGGCACAGCCATTAACTATTTTAGGCGAACGGTTTAATGTAACTTCTGAGTAGTTTGGCTATGTTAAAAATGCATTCATAAATAGATTACCTGTAATATTCACTTTTACGCTTTTTTAATTATCTAATCCAGCATCTTGTGGGCACCGGTATGTAACTTTTTTAATTCATCCATTTTTGTTTGCAAGTCTCTGCAGTTCGTGTATTTGTTCGCCGAATTGTGGGTCTCCTAGAACCTGTATATGAACGTGTTTGGTAGTCTAGTTTTTACTGTACTTGAAACCGGCCGAATCCCTCCGTGTCTGTCAATATACGTAGGGCGGTGTGAAGCGTAATTATTTACGTTACCGTCGTTACGTGGGCCGGATGGAAAACTTGTAAAGAACGCTTTGTCTCGTTTTTAAGACAAACGCTGTGTTTGACGGGGCATGTGTTCTCGATCTGTTCTGTGTGGCAGATTGAAAAGATGTATTTTCTACATCTGATACAGTGAAAACGTTCTACATGTATTAAAATGATATATTTGTACTAGATGTGTATTCGGTACGCACTGTTTAAAACGGCGTATGCTGTGTATTGTTTTATTCACTACATTTGTATTATTATAACAATTTACTAGCTTAAATACATGTTCATGTACTTGAGACGGACGGTCTCACGGATAATAAAATTACGTATTTATTTCAACCAGTTTTACTAAAAAGACTTATTATAAAAGTATTTGTTATTCCTTATATCAATATTAAAGTGAACAGAATTTTAAATATAAACTCGATAGAGTTTCATTAAGCCTTACGTTGTCGATGCAATCTTAATAAAATTAATAGGTTTACATTTAGCGTTGATTTTTCCCTTTTCAGTTGTAAGAGTTGAAGACCTATCGCTGGTATCCATGTTCAAAAGGGACCACATCTGTAATTTGCAACTGCTGGACCAATTTGAGTACAGGCCGCCGGAAGTACGTAATGCGACAGGTATGCAATTAAAATGAACCTCGTTTTGGGGAAATCTGGCTTTCTGCATGGTCGCACAGGCTAATCAGGGACGACACTTTCCGAAATTATTCGTTTTGAGGAAGCCCCTTGAACCGAAAATCAAGTTTAGTGGAAAGTGGCGTCCCTGATTAGCCTGTGTGAGCTGCAAAGGCTAATCTGAGACGACACTATACGCACATGCTTTAAGCACAGTTTTCTCAAAACGTGGGTCACATAAAACCCCTCTTAGAGCCCTATGACATAATTTTGACCAACCATGCAGCCACAAATTCTATATGGGCCAATTCCGAAGGCTTTCGATAAAACACATCAACAAATTCACAATATATTTCGGATTGATTGACTGTCGTGCATAATTGGAAACTTCAAAAGAAATCAAATTAATCGATCTTACCAGTAATTCTTGTGTTTAGCATTCTATACATACACATGTTTGTTTGGGTGATTTAAATATGGAGGTTCAAATTAAGTTAAAAGGATAGAAGTAAAGAAAATGTGGGTGCATATTGTTGGATTTTTATTGTTTATACCAAACACAATACTGAACGTAGATCTGTCGATATAGTATATACATATTAAGAATGTTATATGGGTTCATATTATAAGCAGCAATTGCAATCATATGCCAAGACACTCTTTTAAAACATAGTGTTTGTACTTAAATCTAGACGCGACAACAGACGCACCATACGATGACGTCATAGTGACGTCACCAGCCGGAGCAAAGGACGAGCAAGCGGACTATGGTAAACGTATACCGATTTTTGTTTAACTCTTTCAGTGCTGGAACCGAATTTTGATGGCCTTTGCAAACAGTTTGGATCCAGATGAGAAGCCACAGAACGTGGCGTCTCATCAGGATCTAAACTGTTTGCTATTCTGATAGTATTCTTTGAAAAAAATCAAAGAAAATGCTTATTTTAGAAATTCAGCAGACGACATTTTAGCAGACGACAAATTTCCCAGCATGCAAAGGGTTAAAAAACAAATAGTGGTCTATGTGTAATTCAACGACACATGTCACAGGACCAAGATCCATTAAGATTTTATTAAAAGTGGAAATGAAAACTGCATTTATTTAATACATATTACCGCAAAATTGATTGATTAAGGAACAAGTATTACATTATCAATGTTTGAAAGATCATTACTAGATCTTTGAACGTAATAATGATGATTATTATAAAAAGTAATAAAAAACATAATTATTATAATTAATTCACAATTATTACTTTCTGTTTCCATAGTAACCTACATCGGCCTGGCTGTGGCGGTCTTGGTGTTGCTGGTGGTGATAGTCGTAGCGGTCATTTACGCCAGGTTTGTAAAAATTTACTTTTCCGTATAAACGCTTAAACAAAATATTAATGACACCTTCTTAAAAAGCAATGGCGGCGGATTATTTTATCAAAGCGTTTTACGTGAAGCACAATGTTCAATAAAGACGCCTTCTTGAAAAATAACGAGGGCGGAATATCTAATCAGAGCGGCGCGTGTACGCGAAAATACAAAATTGTGCAATAACGCTCATTTGTCTTGTTTGTTTCAGATACCGGATGTCGGCGGCGGTGAGCGCAAAGGACTCCGTGATGAGCGGCCTGCCCACCTCCACCTCTCAGAACAACTGCAGCGACATCCAGAAGCGGCCGCTGCCAGAGAGACAGAGCACTTCCGGTACGGTGATGGGTATTAAGCGCGGTGCTAAAAACACTTATGTATATTTACGCACGTATGATTATCTGCACAAAACATGGAGACGGCATCACGTTTTTTACTGCGTCTTACATTTCATTTCGCTTGTGCATGTATATACAATCAAGTTGAACATTTTTTGTAATTGTACCGTCCGATTTCAGCTAACATGCTAGTTAGAGGGTCGGTTGATATTAACGTATTATTTAGATAAAGATCGTTATTGAACTATAAATATATATGAAACGATGTGTTACATGGTAATCGCTCTTAAATACGAATTATTGTCAATTACTAGTATTTAAAAAGACTCCCATATTTCCTTCGCTCTGGGAAAACGTGGTTTAATGCTTGTGCGTAAAGTGTCATCCCAGGTCAGTCTGTGCAGACCGCACAGGCTAATAAGGGACGCCAATGTCCGCTTTAATCGATTTTTCGTTTTAAGGAAGTGTCTTCTAAACGAAAATCCAGTCTAGGCGGAAAGTATCGCCCCTGAGTTACCTGTACGGACGGCGCAGGTTGATCTTCCGACACTTTACGCACATGCTTTAAGCCCTGTTTTTCCAATGCGATGCTCAACTTTGTTCTTAAACGAGTGTCAATCGTATCTTCAACAGAAGCTGACGCGGTTGTCGGGCTGACGGTGCAATCGTCCTACAGCGTGGTAGCCGACGAGGTGTCGCCCGAGTGCAGCGCCGGCGGCGGAAACCCGGTCTACTCGACGTACGCAGAAATAGAGGAGTTCAGCGGCGATAACAAGGATAAGTCGAAGCCGCCACTCGCCAACAAGCGCTCCGTTGACAACTCGAAGCGAGAGCTGCCTGCCAAACCGAACGTCTACAAGTCCATACACGTTGAGGTGGAAGACTCTGACGTAAAGGACGCTAAAACGGAAAAGAGTTCCGTGGCGAGTAAGAACGCGCGGAATCAGGTAAATGGCGGGGCCGTCTGTGGATTACATGTTCAAGAAGAAACTTTCCAATGCGAGCAACATTTACGCCGAGTGTGAGGATGTGCCTAAAAAGGCGGAAAAGCCCGAGGGCGAGGTTCGGACAAAGGCGGAAAAGCCCGCGGGAGAGGTTCGGAAAAGGGCGGAAAAGCTCGAGGGAGAGGTTCAAAAGAAGGCGGAGAAAATTGAGAAAACGTATATAGATATGTCTCACAAACGATTCGTCGAGCCAGATTATGTTCCACACTCCCACTCAAAAGATGCTCATTCCAAAGCTGTTCCGCACACAAAATACTCAAAAGACAAAGTAAACCAATCTAAGAAATCGAACGTCGGTGAAAAGCCCGTGAGCGAAAAAATCCCGTACGCCGACAACGATGTGAAAAAAACACATCCGTTTCTTTGCTCTCAAGGTCAACAGAGAACTTTGGTGACCTCAGAGTCGGATTCTGATGACGACATATGCGTTGAAAATGAATTGTACGAACCGTTTGAATCCGCGAAGGTTTAATGAGACGTTGACAACCATGGACAAGCGGCTGTAAACGATCTCAAACTACATCTTAAGATGTATTGTTCATTTACGGCACTATACTATCAAGATGTAATATAAAACAGCCAATTAATAGGTAATCACTTTACGCCAGGGCTAAGTTTGCAAAGTCAGTTGCGTGGACAGTATGATATGTTTTAATGTACATTGGGAACTATATTTAAAGTATTGTGTCGCTGTGTAAATAATTATTTGAATATTTAAATAAAAGTTCATTTAAAACATACCGATATATTAACTGTGTTCCCATTTAAATTCGAACAACTGGTATATTTGAACACGGAAACAGATTATTTACTGATTTACTAGTTTTAGCGTTGTCTACAACTTAACTTTTAATTAAACATTACATCATGCAGCGACTTCATGAATGTCACCTTCCTTATTTAGTTTTAAACATAATTATCGATACTATAAAGGCGGAATCTTAATAAGTTGGTTTCATTTCCGCCCCACCCCCACCGTCTGCCGGAAACAACCAGTTCTCAGTAGGGTTCAGCTAGTCTCTATGTCCGGTCGGCGAGTCGGAAACCATTTCCATCACTCTACATCAGCTTTCAATTCGATTGTTTGTTTTAATCCACTTTATGAAATAATTACCCATAAGTGTCGTATTTTCCGCTGGCATTTTTGGGCTTGAGTTACACTGTAGGTTACACTGCAGTAAATTGGCAAGTGCTATTTAGGGACAGCGCCTCAAAAACCACAATTATAAGTGGATTGTTTATTCTCAATAACAAGACGAAATATTTGTAAGAGCAATGTTGTCCGGTATACTTCTCACTTTTCACATTCTTAAATTAATTGATAAAAATTTACAATCGCTATAAACCATAAATAAGCTGCTATTGTACTGTACATCCTAATAAGACGTTTTGTTTTGTCAAATTTGCAATCATATTTGTGTACCAACTCTTAATTTAGTAACGCAAACGAATCAATTACCAGACATTGTTTTACAGTGTAGCGAATGAAAATTTTTGGTTGTCAAAATTTACGAAGGACAACCTTGAAAGAATGATTCATTCAACACTCAGCTGCATTATTTGTGCAATATGCTGTATTGCAGCTTTATTCATACTGCATTTAGGGAGATTAAGTCTACTCAGCGAGACGTTGGGTTGGATGGTTCAAAGTTTTGCGATTTATCCAGTCGACTGACAAATTGGCTTGTAAATTGTGTTATTGGTTTTGTCAAATAATACATAATACATACTTATGTTGTTAAGTTAGGTACCCATCCCGGATATAACATTTTTTGCTATTATGAGCTGGAAAAAAACACGATGATTTCGTACTTAGTTGACTGATTCAAATGATATAGATATTAAAATTATACGCAATGCAGAAACAAATATATAATTCAATCAATGATACCGTAACAAGAATCTCGAATAGAGAAATTTAGTCTTGAAAACTAAAGAATAAGCTTGCGTAAGTTATAACTAACTAGCAGATGCTAGCGCTGTTAATATGTGCTGCCATGACGTAGATTAAATCTATTATCGGTGTATTTTGGTATCTTAGGTACTGCCTTGCATAAACGCACTGAAAGCAATATCAACAACTATTGCATCTCACTAAACAATGTAAATTAATTCTGAAATATTAACAAAGAGTAATTGTATTATTTGGATTTGATCGTTAATGAGTTATAGCGTCACATATTCAACAATGATTCAACATGCAGACATCTTTTTATATATATAAACAGTTTAAGATTGCATGGGGAGATAATAGTATATGCACAACATAACCGCGAAATTGTTAACAGATCTATACAAGTAAACTTAGGTATTTATCAATTATTGTTGTTAATAATTTTGGCTGAATATGAATATTCGAAGACAGCTTGTACTCCTTAAAGGGGCCTTTTCACCAAAAAACCTGTGTTAACATCTTTTAACAAAGTCACGTGATCCTGCAGCCTGGTATCCCCGACCAAAATATAATTTCCAGATTGGTGATTTAAAATGAAGATAATTTGGAGTTTCTTCAAAACTATTTAAACTTTGAAGTGTAGTTTTAGGTATACATAAAACTAACTACCCTCTCTCAATAAGTTGGTGTTTCGGATCATCGTCTTCACACCTTTTTCAAAGGCCTTTTAAGTCTGTTTGATTCCATAATTCTTCCAATGTCCCAATCTTTTCTTGTATTTGCATAATCTCGAGCACTTCGTTTGTTATTACATTAGTGTCTGAATTTTATACTTTGCTTTGACTGGGCTAATGATAATCACTATAAAATATATATTTCAATATCAAGTTATACATGAAGAGCTTTCGCAGTCCAGATAATACTGTTAAATGTATTTAAAATATATATATTGAAGCAATCATTTGTATAATATGCGAACCAGATGGTTACAAATAACCATCCTACATATACAAATAGCTTTGTCACCTAAAAATAACAGTATTTACCACGTTCATGTTGTAGGAGTAAGAGGAGAGTTTCTATGAGTTTCATCATCATAGCAACTTCTTTTGAGATACGGCAGAATCCAAGTTTCTCTTTAAGTGTTCTAATAATAATTAACAAAGATTAAATATTCAACTTTTCTAAAATATTGTACTGATATATATATATATATATATATATATATATATATATATATATATATATATATAGATCCGGAAGCAACATATTTTTATAATACGGTTAAAAGCCCACCATGTGGCGGCTGGCGCTGGCCTCTTATACGCGTCAGTTGTTTCCATTCCTACAAACATTCTTAGGCAACTCGAAATATTTAACAACTATTTGGCGACCATATTTGCTTTAAATTTAAGGAGGTGAAAAGAGAAATTGTTAATGTGTTCTCTTTTACAACAGTTGAAATGAAATATAGTAAGGGAATAACAATCGATTATTAAGTAAATATCCTATTTCTTAAAATTGCTTTAACAAAGAGAAACTGTTTTGTCACTAACAATTTCTTTGCCGATTTTAAGTTACATTAAATTCTGACTGATTAAAGATAAACGTTATACTTTTTATTTACAGTTTGGGTATTATATTTTTATATCACCCAGTTTGCATCATCATTCAAAATAATCGCTCTATTTTGGTACTATGCGATGTGATTAAAAACCATCTTGCAACTCGTCTTCCATAATTTTCGACCCAACAGTTTGAAACTATTGAAAATCGTTTTGTGCTTACATAAACATTGAACATTGGCTAATAAATCAGTCTTTTTTATTATTTTTCTTTTGGTTTTTGTCTGAGGAGCTGTTATACCAAGCGCTGGGCGTCACAAAGTACGTGCTGCTGAAGAAAACTTACTGCAGGCTTCCAAAAATACCGGCGAGTATCAATGCGTGCAGACCAGAACAGAACAGAACGTTTATTACTATAACTTGAACAACCCCAGTTCATCGTTATAAATACGAAAACGTCAATATATGGGAAATAAACACGTGCATGTTAATGCGAAAGTGACTAACGTGGTACATAGCAAGGTGTTAAAAATGCACTAAAGTAATTTCATTAATTTGCATTCAATGCCTCAGTTTTCATTTAAAAGCATTTTTACAATATATCGCGAGTTGAGTTTGGACATAAGTGTAAGTATTTGTTAACAAAAGTATAAATTTATGCATTCTAGTTCGGTTATAATAGAATTTGTCGATAAACATTTGTTATAATATCGGTAGAAAGAGTGAATACAATTACAAAATGATACTCGTCTTAGATATCCTTTAAGTTACATATACCACATTTACTTTCGTTTATAGGAACATTTATTTGTCTCCCAGATTCATTTTTTAACATATGGGACAAAAGTCTGATATATCTATTTTTAAATTAAAGTTTTGGATTATGATAATGTAATCATTCAATTCAAATCGACGTTTCAATTTTATGTATAAAGTTAATGATTTTTTACATTCAAATCAGTTCTCCACACAGCTATGTAGATATCGATAAGTCTTCTTTTATGTATAGGAATAAATACATTTGAATTACTGACTCTGGATACATACATATATCTACAAAACCAGTATTTTAAAGCAGGTCCCGCACTTTGGTTATCCAAATGTTGCATTGTATAATATGTTTTGCATCGTTTCTCACAACAGTGTACAATTTCATACAAGATTGTATTATTCGTACGTAGCGATTTATATATCACTGGTATCGCCTTAGTTCCCAGTAAACTACTGAATAAGGAGTAATTATTTTGACACCAAGTATTCGTTTAAAAAATATTCTCTTAACTAGCAATATCCTCAGCATTTGAAAATCCTCAAACTTCACACGCATTACACAGTATTGAAGTAGCAAACGAATCAAGCAAATTCAACATTATTTGTACAGGAACATGCATATCTTTGATGATTTAAAAAAGCGAGCCCATAGCCTTTAAGTCTTTATTGGATAAGTTTTGTGTACATGTAGTTTGTATAAATGACCCACACTTGATAGTACAATGCCGAAATAGATAAATGATTGAACCATTTTTATTTGCTTGTTACTATTAAATATGAGCTCGTTCTGTGAATTATTTCCACCCCCTTTTACAGATGAATACTTTTTTTCTTCATTGACTTTCAGCTTCCATATATCACAATATTCATATAGATTATTTAAAGATTTTTGCAGTCCTTTCTGCGTTTCGAAAAAAAAAAATACAGCGTCATCTGCAAACAATAATAAATAAATAGATAGCTGGTCTAACGTTATCATGTTTTTATTGTTATTACCGGTACTTAAAAAGTGTTCAATGTCGTTAGCGAAAAGAAATCAATAAAATATTGTATGAAAACACAGCATCTCACATATCACTCCAACCTTGCATAATAAAGAATTGAATTTAGTTCGGCAGTGAAGTGTGCAAACAACTGAATCAACATCCCAAGACTCAATCTCTTGCACGACGGTCACATTACTTTCACCTCTGTGTTGGGCTCAGAACGGACTATTGTTATGAAAGCGTCTCATTCATGTCATGATCATTTCAAGCGTTCATCATTAAGGTTACAGTATACTAAACAATCTCTTGCACGTAGGTTACATTGCATTCACTGCTTAAAGGAAAACCATCTCATACCATGATATCTTATATCAGTCTTAATTAATTATTATAAAATTGATATGTTTTTTATGTGAAGAAACAAACATACATAAATACGTCGAAGCAATGCCTAACGTCACTCAATAAAAAATATGTACGCTTGTTTACATTTGTGAAGTGCGTGGAATGATTCCATCTGTGTAAATGTGCAATAAATAGTTCCAAAGAGTTGCATTAAAACTCACAAGTTTTTGCACGATTTATCGTAAATTTAAAAGTCATATTTCTTAATTTAATGCATGCAATCTTAAATATCCGCTCAAATATACATTGAATGTGTTTGTTCGGTTTTACCTATTTGGTAGACAAAATGGCATGCTGAGCCTTACGCAGAGTTGTATGTGAGAGCAAGGAACGACAACTCTGCGTGGAGATTGCCCAAGAGTTTGTCAGAATGAACAGCTAACAAAAAGAAATAGATACGTTTTTAGGTAATGTGAAAAAGACATCGTGTAACGTAAAGAGAAGGAGATGCTAGCTTAGTAGGTAGGGGGAAATTAATACTATTTCGCGTGCAAGGAAATTAGTAGCATACCACGTATATGGAAATGGATATCACGTCACGTAATGGGAAATAAATACACTGTCAACTTAATAAAATCAACACGAGTGTTCTCCATTTACAGCTTAATGCGTGCACTAAATAAATAAATAAATAAATAAGCAAATAAATAAATAAATAAATAAATAAATATATATATATATATATATATATATACGACGTGCATTATTCAAGCTTACGGCGACCGTTAAACGTAATAAATGCCCTTTAAAAATCCACGTTGTCATTAACAATCATGTCATGTGTTGTCCTTAATGTACAAACGCAGGAAACAGATGATCCCTGATTGTGGCTTCATAGCTATAAACGAGGCTTCTCGCACACTTGATTGTAAGGACACCGTTAATAACCAGTACTTTATTTGTGTTTAACTGCATCATCAATATCAATATATATATATATATATATATATATATATATATATATATATATATATATATATATATATATATATATATATATATATATACACCATCCTTTAATTTCGTCAATAAAATTTATCTTTATCCGACAGAACGATCAATTGAATAGACTGGCAATTTTTAAAAAAAGAAATTAATTAGGCGTG
>NC_068367.1:14354169-14356669 GCF_020536995.1 Dreissena polymorpha
AGTCCGCTACGGCGTTCATGTCGCGATTTGTTGACCTTTTCAACATAGGCCCATCCCACACGCAGATTGGGGTCATGATTTATTCGAACCAGATTACGTTCCCAATACTTTTAAAGTCTTATTCGGACGCAACCGAATTAAAAAATGCAATAAACGGAATAAGGTTGGTTTACATATTTTATGTTTTTATGACGGCGTATGTGTATTGTCAGAAAAAGCGCCTCAAAAAATAATTTAGTAAATATCAGTTAATTATTCGTTGTATTTTTTTCGGAAGCTACTCGATATCATTGGTTTAAGTTATTAGACCAAATTTAACATAACATTGAAGCTAGGGATATTCGTATTGAAGTCGCACTGGTCACTATCTCAGCTATCCCGATGGCAGCGAGGATACTACTGCAGCCCTTAGGGCAGCTGATGTCTACCATGTTCATAGAAACCAATGGCAAGAGGAGCAACGCTACACAAGTTGTTATTATTGTCACCGACGGTAAGAACCAACTTTGCAATAGAAGACTGGGACGTAAACAGGATTATTCATTTTTAAACCGCGTTTTAATTACAATGGCATTTTTCAGTGTTTTATCAAACGCCTTATTTGCTAAATTTAAATGTCAGAACAATAGAGATAAATAACAATTACACGAATAGAATTTAAGAACTAACAAACTACATGTTGTACCAGTTTCGAGTGGATTAATTAGCCGCCTTTAGCACCCAGTCCAATACACACACATATATATGTATACATGAATGCGAATAATTACTTAGGCCAAAATAAAAAAAGGTCCGTTTCTGGTACTCCATGGGAAAAAAAAACAGGGTCGGTAGGTAGGGATTTTTTTTTAATTATTTTATTATTTTATTGGGGGAGGGGGTACTAAAATGGAAGGCTACTAAAGAAATACATATATATATATATATGCTTTGTTTGCTTGATATTACATCTTATATGAACGAAAATGAAAAATAAATAAATGTATATTTATTTATTTTTATTGGCGACCCCAATACAATGTTGAGGGTCGGCGCCGATTCTGGAGACACGGTCGGGCGACCCGAAACGGACCTATTTTTTGGCCTTAATATAAGCGATCCATGCGTAGTTACAAACTATGTACGAAAACAACATAAACACTATAAACTTTTAATTAAATATTTATTTTAGCAATTTTAAATTATGATAAATCATAAGCTAAACTTTATTTTCAGCATGCGTCTATGTCATTAGTATTATTTTGCTCCCCCTTGTAATGTGTTTCTAATAATGAAGCTAGAAAATTGGCAAAAACGGCAATCTGTGAATAAGTCCCTTAAATTAAGACCTAGCATTGACACTTGATTTTTTTAATGGTATTTCAATCACTTCTACAGGTGCGGCTGACTCATATACTGTTGCCGAGGCAAACTATGTGAAAAGCAAAATGCGTCGTGATCTACGTAGCGTCTGTGACTACGAACTCCGGCGGAATCATGGATCAAGTGGCGTCCGGGATAAAGTACTTAATGTCGGCCTCTGACTACAGCAGTCTGCCAATGCTAGTGGGACCATTGTCTGCGGCCGCGTGTGAGGGTAGACTAATTAAACAGCAATATTGATTTACATGCTTTTTGAAAAAAAAACACTCGATTTACGTTTGTATAAAACTATCAAATTGAAAATTATGTTGCATGTTGGGCTTTATACGATGGTTTAGTTGGTTAGATTCCCAAATACATTTCACGAGACAGGTGGAGGATAAAACCCACTATATGATTCATAATGCATGTAGATAATTGGTGTTTGTATTTATATTTTATCCCATGATCAGACGTGCATGGACGGTATAAAAACCCATGGAATAGACTAGCCTCTATCCGACCTTGTTGAATGAACCTGTCGAGTGCTATTTTTAGATCAGTTGTGGGGCTTTCAAAAAAATTGGAGAATCTGCGTTTGTCAACTGCGGAAGAACACAATCGTCAAAAATGCGATATTTGAATATTATTAACGTAAACATGGAAGAAATAATAGGATAAATAGAATATTATGTGAGTTTTGGTTAAATATCAAGTTTATCATGCTGGGCTCGAATCATGGTAGCGCTTGGCAAGCCTTGCGCTACCATGGTTCTTAGCCTCGCATGATAAACTTGATCTTTATCCAGCACTCACATAATATTCTCTATATCTTGTCGAAAACAGCATTAATGCAAGTGCGCCTATTCGAGTAATTACCGCCGACGTTTAATTGGATAAAATAAATTCCTATATTACATATGATACTAAATATAATTGCTCTTCCAGCACTCTACACCTGCCTTCCAACCACGTGTCAGAATGGCGGCACGTGTCACGTGGGCAGTACGGCCTACAGCTGTGAGTGTCCCGCCATATACACCGGCTTGCACTGCGACCTATCTGAGTTGGTGAATAAAGACACGCACTTTATCTTGATGCTGATTTTTGTGTGCAAAGTTCTTTATGGCCCTCTGCTTCTTTATACATTCCGCTTACA
>NC_068367.1:14361669-14369169 GCF_020536995.1 Dreissena polymorpha
TGCTAAAGAAAAGGGATAGTATACCTGAGAAAATCTATAATTTTCCTCCAACAAATAGAAATACGACCATCTATGACAATTGAAAGTTATGTGCACGTGCATCACGAGCAAGGGTTAGATAACGCTTATATTAGTAAATCATGCACAAGGTTAAACGGTTAGGTTGCTTCCCCTTGACCAGAGAAATATATTCAAATTAATATTAAAAACCTAAAATTGAAATAACTTAATAGTATGCATGTTATGTGAATAATTTGTACCCTACGACATACTCCCGCTGTTTCTCAAATGTCGTCCCCGACATTTATTTTGAAATAACAATACATTTAAAAGACATTTACAGGACATACGACATACTCCTGCTGATGAGTATTTAATGCATTGCGATATTTTTGTTGCCGCGATTCGAAATACGAGTATATGAGCAACAAAGATACATAACACAACAACAACAACAACATCACATGACACACACAAAATTGACAATATGCATAAATAATCGTTACTAATTCAACGCAACTACTTAGAATCTATCTAAACTAGTAATAATACATATTATTACTGAAAAATTCATAACTACTGAATTACATAAATTATAGTCACTTAAACATACGTTTTAATCGTACCATGTTGAAAATATACAAGTTTTGACAGTCGACGTCCCACAGCAAAATTACTCGCTGTATCACTTTCTCGCAGATTCATATGGAAATAAACTCCATTTGAAAACATCGTGCATACATAAAATGATGTTTACAATTTAAATATCTTAAAAAAACATTTCATATTAGTCTCACGCATAAGCAAGATTAATAAAATGGGTAATATTTGTGTACCTATATACACTATACACATACTCTCAGTATTCAACAATTATAGGTTACAAAACGAATACATCTTTATATGCGTTTGAAAATATCGATTTTGTGTTTGAATGCAATTTTATGTTTATCGCATATTGTACAATACTATTTACAACATGTATTCTCCAGAGAGCTGCCACTTCGGGGGTTTACGATCTCGAGTTGGTCGCTCATGTATATGCTTGGGCGGCTCGTTATTTTTACGAAGGGCCGGGATAATATATTTTGGGGATTTTTCCTGTGAGGTGTTTTTGTATGGCAAGGGAAGTAATAGATTGCGGTGCAGGATTCTTGTTTTCCTAGCGTGGGGGCAATCTTTCTTTATCTCAAACACAGGGATGTCGGCGTTTGGTTGTCCGACTACAATGTACGGAGTTTCCTCCCACTTGTCGGCTAATTTGTGTGTGCCACGCAAAGATACATTGCGGACCAGCACCAAATCACCGACCCTTAATGAAGTGGCCTTAGCACGAGCATCGTAACGCCTCTTGTCACCGGAATTTGCATTTTTCGCAAATTCTTCAGCCTTTTTGTATGCACGGGATAATCGTTCCTTGAGTTTCCGGACATATTCGTGTTTTGACACGTTCTCTTCGGTCTCCGAGGACAACCCTAATAGTGCGTCTATGGCTAGTTTGGGATGTCTCCCAAACATTAGGTAGAATGGGGCATATCCGGTGGTTTTGTGAATTGTGACATTGTACGCATGCACTAACGGTGCAATATGCGATTTCCAATCACTTTTTTCACAATCGGATAATGTTCCTAACATTTTCAGCAATGTCGAATTAAATCGTTCTACCTGTCCGTTTCCCATGGGTTGGTAAGGGGTAGTGTGACTTTTGGCAATGCCAGCTAGATCACACAGATCTCTAATCAGTTCGGACTCAAAATTTGGCCCTTGATCGGAATGTATACGTGTGGGGAAACCGTAGTGCAGAATGAAATTTTCGAATAGAATTTTAGCTGTAGTTCTAGCTAGTTGATTTTTAGTTGGAAAGGCTTGTGAAAAATGATCAGTGATCACCAAACTGTTTTCGTATCCACCCTTTGATGTTTCCAAGGACAAAAAATCTACACATATCAATTCCATCGGTGCAGTCGAGTTAATATTTACTAGTTTAGCGTTGGACGGTAGGGTTTTTCTGCGGATACATCGATCGCATAGTTCAACCTTATCTCTTATCCAGCTGTCAATACCTGGCCAAAAAAATCTTTGCTTGAAAAGTGAAGTTGTTCGGTCCCGGCCTTGATGACCCAGGTCGTCATGTAAACACCTGAAAATATCATCACGTAGATCAGTGGGCAATACCAATTGACAAAACGTTTGGTCATTTATCTTGCCACGGCGGTAAACTACACCATCACGAAGAAAAAGCGTATCCCAACACCTGAGGTATTTAGATAGAGCATTATTATCGGAATTGACCCGCTTAGCGGACGGTCGTGTTCCGTTTCGTAAATGAGTTGCAACCTGTCCAATAACAGGATCATTAGTCTGGGACTTCCTCCAATCTCGAGAAGTAAGAGACTCCGTCTCTATGACGTCTAATGGAACATCACCAACAGTACTCTTGTCTGCTGAATCAGTTGGAGCAGCAACACTGAAAATTAAAGGAGCCTGATCTTTACTGACAGATGCTGCTAAAGAAACCGCTTTTATGACAGGAGTTTCAATAGTATTTTGCTCGGAAGAAATGTTGCCAACCGGCCGTCTAGAAAAACCATCAGCATCAGCATTACTCATGCCACTACGGTACTTAATAGTAAAATCGTAGCTACTAAGGGCTGCTAACCAACGATGACCGGTTGCGTCTAGCGTCGCTGTTGTTTGCACGTAGGTCAACGGGTTGTTATCCGTAAAGACCTGAAATTGACAACCATACAGATAGTCACTGAATTTTTCGGTAACCGCCCATTTGAGAAATAAAATTTCCAATTTATGAGCTGGGTAATGTCTCTCTGACGGCTTCAAACTACGGCTGGCGTAGGCAATTACACGATCGGTACCACCTTGCCTTTGATACAGAACCACGCCGAGACCCGAACCAGAGGCGTCTGTATGAACAATAAATGGCAGTTGGTAATTTGCATAGGCCAGAATGGGAGGATGAGTAAGCGCTTCGACCAATTCATCAAAAGCGTTCTGCTGCGACTGTTCCCATTTAAATAAAACTTTGTTTTTAATCAATTTTGATTTTGTTTTCTTTGTTGCATGACCAATCAACAAATCATTAAGGGGTCGGGCAATTTTGGCATACCCCTTTATGAACCTTCTGTAGTAGCCTGTAAGTCCTAAAAATTGTCTAACCTCCTTGGTTGTTTGAGGTTTAGGCCATGATTTAATAGCTGCAATCTTGTCGGGATCGGTCTCAATTCCTTGCTCTGAAACAACATGACCAAGATACGTAATTTTTGACTTGAAAAACTCACATTTTGAGCATTTGAGCTTTAAATTGTGTTGTTGAAGGCGACTAAAAATGGCATCTAACTTCAAAATATGGGACTCGAAATCATCACTGAATACCACCACATCATCAAGGTAAATAAGACAATCTCGCAAATTCAACTCGCCCATGCACCTCTCCATCAAACGTTGAAATGTTGCGGGGGCGTTTATCAACCCAAATGGCATCCGGTTTGCCTCATAAAAACCCAATGGACCCACAGAAAAAGCCGTTTTCGCCCTGTCCTCCTCCTTCATGGACACCTGCCAGTAGCCTGCACGTAAATCCAATTTCGAAAAGTATCTAGACCCAGACAATAAATGAATGGTGTTTTCAATTTTTGGAATAGCATAAGCATCCTTTACAGTTTTCTGATTGAGCTTCCGGTAATCTATGCAAAACCTGATAGAACCATCTTTTTTTCGAACAATAACAACATTGGACGAATATGGGCTATTTGATTCCCTTATGGCACCGCAATCAATAATTTCCTTTAAATGCTCTCGAACCTTATTGAGTAAAGCTGGGGCAATAGGACGATTAGGTTCCTTTTTATGGGATATTGTCAGTCAAATGAATTGCATGTTCTATTAGATCAGTGTTTCCAAGATCAGTAGGACCTTTTGAAAAAATAAAATGCCATTTATTCAGGAAAGATCGGACTGTGTGCTTTTGATCTTCATTAAGATTATTACCCTCTAGGTCAACATCAATTGTTTGCTTAGTGTCCACATCGGGTTTAGTTGCAGTTTGGGTCTCATTACAATTTGATATTGCATTTCTTAAAACATTTACTTCTTTTAATTGACATATCTTAGCTCGTGCTGGTACCGTGACTGGTTTAGAAGACATGTTAAACAGTTTAACAGGGATTCTTGCAAAATTGCCTGGTTTGTTCAAGGTCACAACTCTTGGACAAACGTTTACGCGTGATGAGCAATGACCATCACTACAGATTTCAGTCACCGCAGCGTCAACTGCCCTAACCCTTCTTACGATACCAGTAACTAACTTAACCTCATTTGGTTGCAATTTTACTTTTTGTGTTGTTTTAACTGTACCCACACAATCATCAGCTATTGACTTGAAAGCAGTATCCCATTCATATGGTACAGATTCAGTACTAGACCCTGTTTGACACAATCGAATAACATTTGTACCAACAATAACTGGTTCGGTTTTATTGACTTCCGAATCAGAAACGATCAAAATTGGTACTTTGAGCTCTTTATTTGTCATGAAAGGTATTGAAATTGTAGCTTCAACATAACCTTTATATGGTATAGCTTGACCATTTGATGAAATTACTCTCAGTGTTAAATGTGTAAGGGGCAAAAGGGTTGGTTTCCTGTGTAATTGTTCGAAACACGATTCCGACATGGTAGTTACCATTGACCCTGTGTCAATAACTGCTGCCACAAGTTGGCCTTGTACATATATGTCTCCGACATTATTATCAACAACAATACGTTTCAACAAATCATTTGGTGGGCATTCACTACTGAAACTGTCTCTTGTTCGCCCAGTAACAGAGACGTCTACTGGTTTAAAGGAAGCTGTTTGGACTCGTTCCTACTTGTGTGTACATATCCGTTTTCATTCTGGTTAACATCTCTGTTTAACGGTGGAATGTCACGTCCATGTTGTTGCTGAGGCCTCTGTCTATCGCTTCTGTCACCATGGTTTGTGTAGTTAGAGTTGTTACCTCTGTTTCCTCTATTGTTTCTGTTCCATTGCCCTCTTGGCGCACTTTCATCATATCGCCGGTAATTATCATGTCCTTGATTTCCTGATCGTCTCCAATGATCTCTCCAGTTATCGCTTCTATTTGTTCTATCATCGCCGCCTGGCGTGTTACCATTTCTGTGCTGACTTCTACTCTCAACTAAATCGTGTTCAAGTCGATCCATACGTCTCACCAGATCTCTTAAAATGTGCAGCTGTTCGTCAACTGTTGATATTTTATTCAAATTTGCTTTTGACTCCTTTGTTGCTTGTGATATCATACGCTCGGTGTCTATATTCATTTCACTCTCTTCTATGCGAACGTGTTTTCGCAACTCTTCGAAGCTTTTACAAGATTCATAAAATAACCGAGTACTTAGCTTCAGTCTCTCGTTGTATAAGTATTTCCAGAACCGTTTACACAGCATTGTATCCGTCTGGTGGGAATCTATCTGTCCTTTCTTGACAGCCATCTGAATGATATTTTCAATCCGTACTCCCCAATCTGCAACGTTTTCATCTGGTCCTTGCTTAGCTCTGTAGAACTCTGCTAAGTGAGATTCTCCCGGTCTTCTATCGCCATAAATGTTCTCTAGCTTTTCGAGGATTTCCTTAGTCGAGGCTTTTGTTCTCACTGTCGGTAACACACGCCGCATGTTTCTTGAGGAGTTGCTTATCGAGTTGCGCACTGCATGTAAAAGTGCATCTGGGCAATACAGTCTTGATGCCATCATAACCTCAACTTCCAATTTCCACTCTTCAAACGATTCTTCTGATAATCTAGGTAGTGTTGGTTTTATGTATTTTCCTTTGAAGATTTCTTTATTTTCATTGTTCATTGGTTGATGCACATCTTTCAATCGTTCTACATCTGTTTTAGGTTTTGCTTCATTGAGCGAGCTCAATGTTTCTTCATGCTGCTGAATATTCTGCATCAACTGCTGTTCTTGTTCTCTTAATTTCCTCATCTCTTCTTGTCTTATTCGCAGCGAGTCATCCTGTTCTTGCTTTCGTCTTGCATGAGTCTGTTCAATTTCCTCCTTCATTCTGCTTTCGCTTACTTTCAACTTTTCAACCCGCTTTCTCATATCTTCTAGTTCAGCATCATCTTTATGTGTGGAACCTGTCTCTGTTTTCATATCTTTTATTCGCTGGATTGGTGTAGTAATGCGCAACTCATCCATTGTTTCTTCATATTTCTTCTCAAGCCATTCAATATTCTCATCTAGGGCATTTCCAGGTTCTTCGTCTATTTAGGTACTTTCATGTTCTGGGAGAACAATCTTGGCATCGCAGCTTATACTGTCCTGTATTCGCCGTATCTCATCCTGCACTTCCCTCTTTTCCTTATGTATTTCTGCGATGGTACGCTTATCAGTTGTTTGCGGCCTTTTCTTTTTTCTCTCTTCAACTAAACGCGCACGTTGCTCTCGTATATCTCTCATTTCATTATCAACATCCGCAGTCTTGGACTTAACTGCTCTCTTAACACTCTCTTTTCCTTTCTCACTCTCGATTTTACTTAACTCGCTTTCTGACAAAAAGTGTGCCATACTGTCAAGTAATAAAAGTTTATATAACAAAAAAAATACTACTTTAAACACTACAACTACAATTCTCTATTTTGTTAATGTCACACTACAATACAAACTCAACACAGTTTACAAAATACCTGCTTAACAACTAAATCAACATTACACATTATCCAAACAATCAATAAACTCTATTCAGCACAATACATTTACACAACACAAACAAGAAACACCACATTCATTTACAAATAATACAGCGCAATTTTGGTCAATGTCTAAATCTCATAAACACGCGAAAACTATTTGTCGATAATTTCACGCTATTACCGACAACGCGTATTTAATGAAATACAGTAAAATTTACAAACTTAAGTCTGCAACTTTTACATTATTCCGTATAAGTTTTAAGACGGTTTAAATACACGTTTAAATCATATAAATTATACGCAAGGATTAAATATTAAATATTCTTAGCAACGGCTCTTTCCGTTTACCCGCTAATCTTTCTATATAGTTTTTTTTTTACTCAATCACGCACGCACTCTTTAAGAGTTCAAAATCTGTGATGACAACTGTCCAATTTAACACCTAGTTTGTAAACAGTGAGAAGCACGGGGTTTTAAATTGTTGTGTGTCTCTACCAAATTGTTAACTCAATGACAGTAGTAAATCGATTGATCAGTATTTGTTAGTATGTGTTAATACCTTGTAACAACATACATTTGCAGATAGTGTTCCAGTACAAGGTCGACTTAATTACGATAAACCAGACTTTTAAACTGCTAAAAAAATCCGATCACTTATTTAAAATGCAAAATAATAATGTTGATATTTACGGAACAATATATAAACAAAACAAGAAAAATGCATTCATCAAAATACTAAAATTTAAATACAGTTTTATGAAACTGAAAATAATTTAAAACATCACTC
>NC_068367.1:14674169-14759169 GCF_020536995.1 Dreissena polymorpha
ACACTGCTGCTAACTGGTGCGAGACTGCGATTCCAAAAGCCAGTAGAGAATACCCGCTTAACCGTTGTCGGATAAATAAATTACTTAATGAATTAATGTGAGGCGATTATCACATTTTTGTTGTTTAAATGATTGTTTGAAGTTGAGATTGATTGTTACAAATAAAATGTTTAAAATGCTTTCGTGTATTTGTTTTTTTTTATATCTGTAATCAAGTGGTAATCATCGGCGAAAATTTGCCGGTTCAGTCGCTCATACTATGTCTTAGACTTGTTACTTTTAACGTTTCACAAACAATTCACGCATGTATTGTTGTGTTGATTTTAATAGCCGCAGCATCAAGCAATTTATATTTTAATTAATACTTATTAAAGATTCTCGCGCAATTAATTACCGCTAATTGTTTGTAATTGGTCTCATGTGGTAAAAATCTACATTCCAAAATCATAACATATTATATTAAGTATGATATTTTTGATACGCCTTCCTTTATTTTGCTTGTTCTAACTGATATCAAAGATAAAAAATTGTGGTTTGGATTTATATTTAATTATGGAATTTTGTCACGTTAAAAAACGAGCTTTTTATTATGAGAGAGTGATATTGATCTTGACGATCTTTTATGTGATTATTCGGAAGATGAAGAGAATGTGATCTATGTGATATATCTATATTTTCATCTGTGAATCATTTAACAGCTATAAAGCTAAAAAATACTAAAAAATGTATTTTATAGGTCTTTGAAGTAACGCAAAACATATGGATAACGACACCAAATGTTTAGTCAATTAATCCACACAAAAAAACTCCGAAAAAACACCTAAATAATATTTCAAAAATATATTATTAAGCGCCAAACGAATTTATTAATACATTTATTTGCAACTTTATAAACGCGGCATAAGCATCAAATTAAAGATTATCTGAAGACTGAAAGGCCGACAATTTGACACAACAAAGAGCTCTATGCATAAGCCGTAATATTTTTTGCAGAAAAGCTTCAATAAATTACAATAGTAATACATCTAATTATAAAAATATAATTATGAATGGCATGAGTACGTTAGTGTGATAAACACGTGAGTAATAGAAAGTATAAGGGGTGCATTGAAAATAAACGTACTACAAAGCCCTATTAAAAGCGAAGTGCATGACAGTATTAACATGTAATTTTAATTTGATGGGTTTTGTACAGAGAATGACGCTATTGAGGAATATATACTTTTCATACAACTGAAAAACACAACTTTACATGATGCAATTTGAACTGTGTATTCATGTATATTGAAAACTCGTTACTAGTGAGTATGAGTGGCAAATATCTAACATTTTAACACACATATATCTATATTAATATTTTTTTAAAACAATATTTACCCCCGTTCGTGTCAAATGTAATTTCTTGTTTTATGATGTCGTTCGTGCATTGCCGTAACATTAAATCTTCATACGAAATGACGTAGTTTTAATTAACCGATACCCGCTAAATACGTTAAATGTTATGTTTTTAGGTAAATTTTATAATTATCAAATACTTTTTTTCATAAATTAAACCAGGGATTAAACGGGCTAGTATCTTTACGGTGTACAATTTCTGATATTCTATATTGGACATAACTTTTAATTTGTACAATATGTAACATATCTAATGAACGCAACTGTTAAGTATGTCGGAGGTAAAATATTAAACCAAATGACTGCTTAATACTACCAGAAAGAAAAGACATTTGTGTTTAATGACCAGACTGTCATCTGCCACCCAGTGTGGTTTATGACACCCCGGGATGACGCCATGTTGTTAGTTAAGTCTGGATAATATCTGATCAAAACGAGATAATCGGATTATGCAGAACAAACGGGCTATTCAACACTGGAATGCAAAGGATTACGCGATTTTAAGATTGATTCATATAATCAAATGATAAATATTGCATTAAGTTTAATTAAATGTTTTTTTTTAATGTGTTAACGTGTTTATTTTCCTAGATAAATACCTAAAAAATGCACGTTTTTCAAACATTTTTCTGTTATAACACTAACTTAACATCTCCTCTAGCAGAAAAACTTTATTTCATACAATTTGCATGACAAACAAACAAGTTTTACAAAAAGAAAGAAATTCACCCGTTGAATAATCGGTGCTCTCTTATATATGTTACCGGTTGTTTGGCAGTAGTGTAATGGCGGACGCGGAGAGTATTCAGGGGAGATAATTGGGTAATTACTAAATTATGGAACGGTCTATTACTACTTTACTACCCAAAAGGTTGTCAGTCTATTGATATGAGGCTGTATACGATGCGCGTTGAACTAGCGCCAAACTTTTTACCGAAACTTTGATATTAAGAGCACTATTAACGTTCATTTGTGTTGCATTTTGACCTATTATCCAAGTGATTTACTTTTCCATTATTATTTCATTATTATTTAATCACCCTATCATCCAATTTTTAAGATGAAATTACGGTGATTACAAAACCAACCAAACCGAAAGTGAAACTGGATGCATTACGTTTCGCGATGTAAACATTAAATATGTGTTCAGTTTGAGGAAGCGAACCGATAAGAGACGTTGGAATATGTATGCAATACAGACTATCATTGCCGATTGTAGTGCTGGCTAAAAAATACCTTTTATGACAGGTCATGTATAGAACGTTAATCAAATAGTGACCATAAATCACTACAAATGTCTGCGTTGTTCATTAATATAATTAATGCACGTTTCTGATCTAATTGCCTGTATCTAGTTGTAATTACCATGATATTGATAAAAATAAACGTTTTTTTCATAAATTAACATTACATGTTTTATTTTTATCATTTAGGGAATAAATAATTGTATCATTATCATCATTAAATATTTTGAAAATAATCTAAATTATCATGATTACTTTAAAGTAGAATTTTAAAATTTTACTCATTATTTTTAATGAATTACCACATTTGCTTGATTCAAAATAAAATGTATTAATAAGGGTTTCAGTTGTTAGTTTTAACCCATTTTTAGTTCGATTAAATTTAAATTACTAACTACGTACATGTATGTGAAATGCTCTTGAGTTCGTTTCCAGGGCCTAGAACCAGTACTTGGGTGTCTCTTGGAGATTTCTCAAGAATGCTCCCACACTGGGGATCAAACCAGTGACCTCCAGATCATTAGGTGGACACCACATCCATTACACATCAGCGATCTTTAATTAGTAATTTACTTTAATATTGCAGCATTATATAATATAATGTTGCTACATATTTTTGGAAAATGATTAATGTGCAGTACTAAATAAATCTAAATGCATACAATTTTAATTGTGTACATTGTGCGATTATTAGTTACACATTCCCTTTTTACAGGTATACTGGATTATGAAAGACTGATAAACATAAAATTGACAACTCATCTCCCCAACGATACTGAGTGTGGCTCATTCTCAGAACAAACCCATAGTCAGTGAGAAAACTACAGTGTAAAAAGACCACTTGATTGTGACAATTATGGCTGACCAAGCAAATGTTATCATTTAAAATAAAGAAAACTTCCAGTTCAATATACATTTTATACCAATTATGACATTGACCAACACAGAAAATAATTATAAGGTTGATTTTCCCAAAATTGACTGTTACAATTGGATACTGTTTTAAGCTTCACTCTACTTTGTCTGAAAATGAAAGTCCTAAATGATGTAATAGAAACATACATATTTAATTTTTTAGTTTCACAAGGATATATATATATATATATATATATATATATATATATATATATATACACACACATATATTATAATATCTTTTTATCGATGGTCAATCAATTTAAGTTTAACTAATATATACATACACATTATATACATGTGTATGCTTTGATTTTTTTCTATTGAAGTCAAATTAATATCCCATTAGATAGATAGATAATATCACAGCAGTATTCCTAGTTTGTCTGCAAGTACTGCAGAAATCATGGATTATTATTTTACTGAGTCAGCCTTAATCTTTATATTATAATTGTTAAAACAGATTAAGATGTGCATAATACAATTGAGGATGCATCAAGATTAAAAAATGGTACATGTATAAATTAATAAAGAATCAATAACAATCAGAAACTGTGCATTTTTTTCAGTATTGTGTGAAAGGATTTGAAGTAATTATGTGTTTTTGTAATATGATTTATGTGAATTTGAATAAATATATAAAATTTAGTGATTTTCTCAGACAAAACTGTTAATTACATACTTAAGTATTCAGAATGTATTATTGTAATATTCATTCGAATTTTTTAGTACAAAAAGCACTTTTCCCTGGCATTTGTATTTATAGTAATTGCATATTTTATAATTCTGACAGCATTTATAAACTGTGTTCATGCAAGCATGAACACGGTTTCATTTTTTTAGTATTTAAACAAGAGGGCCATGATGTTCCTGTATCGCTCCACTGCTGAAAAAAAGGCTGAAACAAATTTCTCTGCATGTGCAAATACTTAAATATAGACCCTATTAAAGCACATGTACACTTTTGTGACCTTCTGGGCTGGGTCAAATTTAACCCCAGGGGCATAATTTGAGCAAACTTTGTAGAGGACTACTATATCTCACTACATACAAAATGTGGTAGCCCTAGGTCCTAGAGTTAAGGACAAGAATATTTTTAAAGTTTTCACAAAATAAGCAAGATATAAGCGTATATAATGTTCAATTTTGTGACCTGCGGGTCAGGATCAAATTTGACCCAAAGGGCATAATTTGAACAAACTTGGTAGATGACTATAAGATGTTACTGCATACCAAATTTGGTAGCCATAGTCCAAATGGTTTTTGACAAGAAGATTTTTAAAGATTTCACAAAATATGCGCTTTATTAGCGTTTATTCAATTTTGTGACCCCCCGGGGCAGGGTCAAAGTTGACCCCAGAGGCATTATTTGAACAAATTTGGTAGAGGTTTATAAGATGTCACTACATACCAAATTTGGTAGCCCTAGGCCCAATGGTAATGGACAACAAGATTTTTGAAGTTTTCACAAAATAGGCCCCATATAAGCGTATGTTCAGTTTTGTGACCCCGGGCAGGGTCAAATTTGACCCCAGGGGCATAATTTGAACAAACTTGGTAGAGAACTATTACATGCCACTACTTACCAAATTTGGTAGCCCTAGGCCCAATGGTTATGGACGAGAAGATTTGTAAAGTTTTCACAAAATATACCCTATATAAGCATATGTTCAATTTTGTGACCCCGGGGCAGGGTCAAATTTGACCCCAGGGGCATAATTTGAAAAAATTTGGTAGAGGACTATTAGATGTCTCTACATACCAAATTTGATAGCCCTAGGCCCAATGGTTATGGACGGGAGATTTTGAAAGTTTTCACACAATAGGCCTTATATAAGCAAATTTTCAATTTTGTGACCCCCAGGGCAGAGTCAAATTTGACCCCAGGGGCATATTTTGAACAAATTTGAAAGAGGTTCACCCCAGGAACATTCCTTAGAAATTTCATCAGAATTGGACCAGTAGTTTAGGAGAAGAAGATGATTAAAGGAAAAGTTAATGCACGGACGCACGACGGACACAGGATCTATGGCCAGTGGAGCTAAAAATCAAATTAAACATTTAGTTTTGATGTAAAATCAGTTTTTATATGCAAGTGTCTATTTCACTTAAAAATTAAAACAGCATATTATTCATTATTGAAAAGATTATTCCAAGCTTGATATCATATTTCAACTTTGCATAGTGTAGTTAATTGAACCTTGTATTGAACTGTATGGGCAGCTATATTTTTTAATTTATGTATGTTGTATTATACAAAATGCATTATTTCTACCACAAGTAGACCATATAAGGCCTACTGCTACTAAATAGGCACTGGTATGCATTTGACACTGTTTTTGATGCTCATACAAAACTTTAATTATTACTACACTTTAGTATATTAAATATTTTCAAGTTTTTGTTCAACATTTTTTGCAAAAAAAAAGAGTGTCTTAATGCATTTGAAAATATACTTAAAACAAACTAAAAATGCATTTTAACATACCTTTTTCCTGGTAAAGTGTATTTGGGATGAAAAAAAATACACTTGAAGAGTATTAATGCTGGAAAAATGCAGAAAAAAATACATTTGTTTTTGTTAGAAGTGTGTCTTGTCTGCATTTTTAAGTGTATTAAATGCACATCAAATGCAGATAAATACAATGCCAATACTGTTACATGTATTGTAATGGACATAAAATGCACTTGTTCTTGTAATTAAATGCTTTAGTGAATTGAAATTACCTTTTATAACGTTTTAACAATTAATAATACCTTTTTATATAAATTTTCTTTTGAAATGTGACACTTAAATGATTTTTGCACCACTAGTAAGAGATATAATTTGTGCTCATAATGCTTTATCATTACACTATATAATATCATTTGTTGTATGAAAATTACCCGTAAAATTCATGTGAAAGCTCAAGAGATCAATAGCAGCGTGCTATACCCTGCTCCTTTTTACATGACTTGATGGTATTTAGTCCCCAATTCTACATGGCTAAGGGAAAATTAATGTGAAGATTTGACAAATAAGTCTTAACTGGGATCCAATAGGCAGACTTTCATATTACTTGTATTTAATTTAAATCATGATCTGAAAATGCTCTTTTGCAAATCTTCGTTGGTCACAGTATTCAACTGAATTTTGTTCACTTTGTAGTGATTATATTTTCTATATTTATCAGACAACATCTTTCTTCAAAAGTTTAACATGATTGCTTGGTTAATTTAGAAACAAGATCAATGCATCATAGCATAAAATGAAACAAGATGCGTTTGTGAAACACAATGTCCCCCTATATGACGTTTGACCTTGTAGGATGAAATTGACCTTGACCCTTCACCACTCAAAATGTGCAGGTCCATGAGATACACATGCATTTCAAATATAAACTTGCTAGCTTCAATATTGCAGAAGTGACATTACATTAGCAATTTTGACCCATATATTTGACCTTGAAGGATGACCTTGACCTTTCACCACTAAAAATGTGCAGCTCCATGAGATACACATGCATGCCAAATATCAAGTTGCTATCTTCAATATTGCAAAAGTATTCATAAAATAAGCGATTTGGGCCACATATATTTGACCTCTGACCTTGAAGAATGACATTGACCTTGACCTTTCACCACTAAAAATGTGCAGCTCCATGAGATACACATGCATGCCAAATATCAAGTTGCTATCTTCAATATTGCAAAAGAACTCATAAAATGAGCGATTTTGGCCACATATATTTGACCTCTGACCTTGAAGGATGACCTTGACCTTTCACCACTCAAAATGTGCAGCTCCATGAGATACACATGCATGCCAAATATCAAGTTGCCATCTTGAATATCGAAATACTGCAAAAGTGTACATTAAATAAGCGACTTTGACCCATATATTTGACCTTTGACCTTGAAGGATGACCTTGACCTTGAGCTTTCACCACTTAAAATGTGCAGCTCCATGAGATACATATGCATGCCAAATATCAAGTTGCTATCTTCAATATTGCAAAAGTTATTGCAAATGTTAAAGTTGGCACAATCCGACAGACAGACAGACAGACAGACAGACAGACAGACAGACAGACAGACAGACAGACAGACCAACCAACAGACAGGGCAAAAACAATATGTCCCCCACTACTATTGTGGGGGACATAAAAATGTGTAATAGTAAAAATGGCAGCAAAAAAGCACCAGATTATCTGCCTTAAATCTGAGACGATATGTTGATGTATTGGAATTTCTCATAAATAATGTGTCCCATAGTTGTATAATTGTATAGTCGCATGAGTGGTGTCAATGTCACAAAACCAATTAAAGCCTATAATTTACTAAAACAATTTGAAGTTTGATGTGTGTTTTTTTCAAGATCTGTATATATATATATATATATATATATATATATATATATATTGTTGAAAAGTTAACATGCAATAAGTTTACTGTAATTAAGTGACAAATAGTTTTACTGATTTGGTTGGATGCATATATGCAGATATATCATGGTTTGTGCAGAGGACAGTAGCAAAAACAAGAGCTGTCTCCGTAGGATGACATACGCCCCCGATAAACGCTTTAATAGAAGTTATGAGCATTTTTCAAAACCTAAACGCTGACCCTAAGTTCAAGGTCGAAGGGGTCAAAATTTGTGTGTGTATGGATATGAAATATGAATGTTACATCTGAACCGACATAGAAGTTATGAGCAGTTTTTCGAAACCTAAATGCAAAGTGTGACGGATAGACAGACGGACAGTGCGATCACTATATGCCCTCCTTTAAGGGCATAAAAATGTGTTTCACATTGTTTTGGTAAATTAGTAATGTACAAACATGTAGTTAAAAGAACAGAATCATCAATTATAAAGTTATATATTTGGCATATTTGATGCATTCATCTAGCTATAAGAAGGTTTTATCCCCACTGGCACCGAGTGAGGGTTCTCAAAATCTTTTAAAATATGAATAACTACATATAGGGTCGAGAGCCTTGTTGATATGGGGGCTAAACACATGAAATCAAAGCGACCCAGGTTAAAGGCCAAGGCAAAATAAATAGACCAGAGGCCGCATTAGCCTGCTATACTCGGAACAAGTATTGTTTCTTCTCAGAAAACTGGCTTAAGTGTCTTACTAAGCTTTAGACTTTGAGTTTCAGTGCAATCTATCTAAAATAAATTGGTCAAATTAAATAATAATTTGTAAAAATAAACATTCTGCACAAATTCAATTATTTACTTTACCTGTGTGCATGAATCATTTCAGTCTTGATGGTTAGTGAACAATGTCAAAAGCACCATAGCTATGAAACACTTGTATTTTGAATATTGCAATGTTCCACAGAAATAATGCTGATGATAATTCTACACGATGATGAATTACTAGACATATTTCTAAATTCCATTTCCACCAACAATTCGGTTATTCCACTACCAGTTCAAATGCTTCGTACACAGTTGAAAATAACACTATTCCACTCAACAACCGTGACACATGTACTCAATTTTTCAACTTTTCGCAATTAAAATTGTCTCCTACTGTTATTGTTGTTGTTGTACTTTTGAAAGTAGTTCGAAAGATGGCGACCATTAACCCAGAGATTGATTTATGAAATAAATCGTCTGCTGATCCAGAGTGCTTGTGCGCTGGAGCCAGAACTAGAAACACTGACTACTTTTTTCCGATAGCTTAGCAACAGCGACGACATAGCTGGTATAAACGAACCATCGGTGTTAAAAGAGTCGTATTGGAAGTTTACGATTTACGCGTTCTGCAGATTAAAATTGGTGACACACCATTATGGTCGTCTTGGTTGATAAATAATGTTTTGATATTGAGCGTCTGGATGAAGAATACAAATACACCGCGGACACATAACATCAATTAGGTATTCGATATTTGCAAAAATCGGTGTTATGGATATTCGATCAACACGTGCTTGAGATGAGTTAAAAAGGTAAAGAGGTAAGTAAATTGAACAAATATTTTGGCAACTCATTGCGTTCGTTATTCTGATACGTATTTAGTTCACACTTATACAGCGGTATTAAATAGATACATATTAAATAGTATGCTAAATCAACTTAATAATATAATGTGTTGATTAATATGTAAACATATTATATAAAATATATATTAAAATCAATTACGTTCATTTATTATTAACGTTTATTGAACCTCAGACTAATTACAATGTCGAAACAGTTGTATATTTTTACCTGCATAATTGCATGCGAACATAATTATCTTAAGATTTATTAAAATTGCTTTGATGTTAAATAGTATGAAACGTATTCAACATGCTTGAACAACATTACGAATTTAAAGAACATAATATAATAGCGTAAAAATTGTTAATCATGAAGTGTTATCCCACTTAACCATTTGGGTCGGAAAAGTCACTTATTTAAAAAGAGGAATAAAACTCCTCGAGGAAAATCACGTGGCAAGTTAAGTTAAATATTTGATTACACAAGGTGTTAAGTGGATATGATGTTTGTGGTACACATTCTTCAAATATTTGAAAATGTATAGAACATCGGTGATAAAAGATGATTTTATACCAAGATTCTGAATAGCTTTTAGAAATTTAACGTCTGAAATAGGGTTATATGTAGATTTAAATGTTGAACAAGAGTCATAATTACTATCAAACAAACAAGATAAGTGAGTTAAATTATGAGGTATTTATGTATTGCAAGACATGAGAATACTAAATTATTTTTTTAAATTATTAATTTGAAATATCATCTCCAAGAACAGCTTGATTTAGCAATTTTAATATTTGCATGTACTATTCTTTAAAATCGAATATGTACTTTTTGCACGTAATATTTTTACCATTTACCATTTAATATCGTTCACACGCAACACGTGTTTAAAACGTAAACATGAAACAAGGCCTATTTTTATTCTGGTTACCTACTATTATTAAAGTAATATTCGGTGTAATAAAGCCTTATCGTTCCGGAAAGGGTGACTATCCCAATTGACATAAACTCATGCGCAAACTCGCGTATAATATGTAAATTGACGCCAATGATACATAGTACAATTAATAAACAATACATTCATAAACTTGGGAATAATACGGTAACCTATATAACAGTATATGTAAAATGTTTTGCTGTCAAATGTTCGTTACAATCTAAGTTTAATAAAGTAACATTAGCAATACATACCCAACTATACTATGTGTTTATACTATGAACTGATTTTCAAAAGAAACTGAAATAAAGCGATTCCTGAAACCTCATTTAAGGTCTGTTGAACAGTTCCATAGAAGTTTCTTGAAATCTTTAACGTGTAATAGTGCTTCGTATTTGTTGTGTTGCATTCGTTGGTGCGTTTCTTCCTAATACATGTACTAATACACCATGAAATGGTATTTATGTAATAATATTATATTAAGCCCAATCAAACCGCATTACATTAAATAACTTGTATCTGGTCTCCAATTTGTTATTTGACCATTAAATATGTGGTTTCACAATGTCAGTATTTTTAAATGATCTTGGTCGTTGGACTTATTTCAGTAAACAAATAATTAAGTAACCAAAACTTAATTGCGTTTATAGAGGCTTACATTTTTGTGAAATGATTTTTCTTTTTCAGAAATTTCATTAGTCTGGATATGATGCCGCGCTTCTACACGTCAAACGTTACCGAAACGTCTTCTTCCACGGAGAACCATGGTGTACCGTATATGAATATTACGGCGGATGAAAGAGATGTACACCCTATCACGCACTATATAGAACTTTACATCATTCCAATACTTTGTATCATTGGAGTAATTGGAAATACTGTATCAACAATCATTTTTATGCACAAGACACTGAGGAACAGTTCCTGTAGCATCTTTTTGGCCGTCAGGGGAATGTCTGACAACGGTTTCCTCACAACACTTCTAATACCCTGGATTTCGAGAACATTCCGGCTGGGGTTAGGCTCTACAAATGGCGCTTGTCAGATTATCGTCTTTCTGACCTACGTCTGTGGTTTCATTTCCGTGTGGATGGTGGTGTTCTTGACTGCAGAAAATTACATTCGCATTTGCCGGCCTTTCGTCGTCAGCCGAATATGCACACCAACTAAGGCTAAATTAGTAGCCGCTGCTTTTGGACTAATAGCAGTCGCTTTGTATAATTTTCCGTTTTGGACGATGACGCCTTCATCATGCGAGAGTTATCCTAGTCTCTATAATATAATACAAGGACTAGTTTACACCGACACCGTCTTAACGCTAGTATTTCCATTCGTGTGTATCGTTCTGCTAATGACGGCAATCGTCTGTGATCTTGTTCGGTCCTACAAACGCCGAAATCATCTTAGAGCCCCCAACGCGAGAAACAATCGAAATCCAATGGCAAAAGTAACTAAAATGCTGTTCGCTGTGACAATATCGTTCTTTGTGTTGAACTTACCGTCGCATGTTAACAGATTACGTATTGCACTTATTAACACGAACACTGGAGGGGATTTCTCTTCATTAGACCAAGCTGTTGGACAAATAACGCTATTGATTTACTACTCATCCTTAGCATTCAATATTGTTTTGTACATAACTTTTGGTAGCAAATTCCGTTGTGTTTTTCTTGAGGTATTTTGCTCAAGATGCAAAGATCACATCTCATGCATGGCTTCGAACTACGAAAAGCAGTATACAGAACGGTCAACATCCGTGCTCCTTTTGAGGAATCAAGGGACTGAACTTGTACCAATTGAACAGTTGACGGTCGAAAATGACGTCAACAACGAATGTTGAATTGCACATACGTATCGTTTTTAGAAGGTGCAGGGTTATTTCCATCGGTTTAAGAAACCGATTTTCAGTCGAAGTATTTTTGTATAAATCTAAGATCTGTGTATAAACGATGTAAATAAAAACATTTAGTCCGTTATATGTTTGTTAGTAATCTTTGTTAAGGCTGTTCTTTTTTCAATTTACTTTTAAATTTAGTGCGTGGCGATTGATGCCTGATAACTACTGCGGTTTTAAAACGAATATTAATAGTACATTGACTGCAGATGTCATATGTCTTTTTATGTTTGTTATACGTATAGGTGTTGCATATATGTCGTTGCAAATTGCGTTGGATAAGAATAACTGTTTCATAAACATGAACTTGGTTTATCCTAAGACAATCAGAGAAAGAGATCTCTTTTGTTGTATTCATGCCTCGTGAATGTGAATGTCTTTGTAAGTAATTATGATACAGCATCATAATACGGTACTTGAATAAATAAAGTGTCAAGACAAGTTTTGCGATTCAATAACAGCACACACATATTGTTTTATGAGAGATGGTTTAGATCTGAATTAAAAAAGTCAGTGTATAACTAAAACGGAAGGAAACACTATCGATACATATAAATATACAAATTAGGTGAACATTAAAGTAAATTAGGTCAACCAGTCATTATATTTAAACTATATTATAAGTACACTATACTCAGTTGCAATTATATTGTCTTTCTTATAAGGAGCAGTAGTATCATAACTATTTGTGTTTGATTCATTCGAAAGGTCAACTGCTTTAAAAAATGTCAACTTTACGGTATGCATTGATAAACAAAAACACACTTTACTTAACAATGATCCACATTCAACGGGATTGTTCCCCTCCATTACATACGACGACTTTTGAGTTTATATGTAAATGTATGCATATCTTAGTTGAAACATTTTATTTGATGTTTTTCCATCAAACACACCATGCGGATCAATACGAAAACAACTGAACGATTCAAAACGAAAATAAGACGTCTTTGCTATTTGTGTACAAACAAAATCATATAAAGCCGATGATATGCATGAGTATATATTAGATAATTGTTCGCTTGGGGCAGATACCATGAAAAACGATGACTTGGCATTTTCGTCACAACTTGAAGCAGCTTAGTTTGGGTTTGTCGGAAAAATATGCCATGTACGTCATAGACTTACATCCGGCGCAGGTATAGATTTTAAGAACCTTTATTGCGCATCGCAAGAATTAAAAAATCAGTTGTATGAAGAAAGATGAAATGTATATCTTTGTCACGTAGTTTCTTAATTAAGACAGAACATTTTGTTTGTGTTCATGACGAACATTTTGCCTATCTATAGATAATGAGATACACATTAATGATGTATATAACAATTAGTTTAATGTTTACATATAACAACTGGCCTATATTATACTTTACACAAATCGCTAGCGTTCTCAAGTATATGTTGACGATTAAGTTAAATTAAATTGAATAAATTCATTCAAAAAGCTACTTGCACAAAAGAAAGTCGAACTTAACTAATATTTCTAGTCTGCACAATACTAGTAAGCACTTTAGTCATGTCATATAATTCAAACGCGAATGTTTGTATTCAGACTCGTGTAAATAAGTCACAGTATTACTGTAGGCGTTTGCTTATGACATTTTCTTAATAATTCATATTTATTTTTATTTTTTAAATTTCGGCAAGATGAATATTCGAATGCGATAGTGTTTGTTTAATAAATAGTAATATGTAAATGCAATCACAACTGCATATGTTTCAATAGCAAATACCGGTGTATTTTAATTATATTATATATACATATTTTCATAATTGTTGTCTAACTACGTTAAGTTTTATTTGAAAAATAAATATGATTTGAAATAAATCTTCAAATACACTGTATATAGATACAAATTTATGATATGCTTAATATTCAATAGAAATGCGTTTAATTTCATGAATTAAACATCTAACTGTGATTGCGTGTAACAATTAAATGAAATTCTGGCATGTACACGTTGTGCAAATGTCAGATCTTCAAATGTGCCTAAGTTCCAAAATAAGATTATATTGTATCAGCCCTTGGTCCATATGTTCTAAGTATAAAACCGACATTGTCCTAAAACTATATGCTTTAATGAAATCAGTAGACAAGTAAATAATGTGTATGCATAATGTTCGATAAAATTGTAGACACATGATCGTATATGTCCACGCCAAACATTAATATTAATTATTGTATATATATATCTCATTAAACTAAAATGATGGAGCCGAATTTTTAGAAATGCCCATTAACCTTTTAAAATAATGCAAGGACATTTTACCAAGTTATTCCTCGTAAGCTAGCGACACGTTTATTATTTGTCGGTTTACGATTGTTAAAGTGGACACGTTCAACAAACACATATCACATACAAACAAACACAACAGGCAATAAGCCTAATTCCAATTTTTCAACAAAAAACTCAGTGATCAATTCTACTTTCCTTCGTTATGCTGTTTCTTGCCATTAATGCATACACAGGTATTCCAATTGTAATTGATTGCCGTAAGGAAATAAAAGTAATATTGTTGGCTAGGTTTATTCAAGAAGTTAGTATGACCTTGATTTCTTGACTTTTAACTGAACACGACACATGGAATGACCTATGTTCATGGCCGCGTGTGTGTGTCCTCGCACTATACTACGTAGAGATCCACAATTATTCCAAAAACGTCTACAAATTGATGGACCACTTACAATAACGACTCGATAAGACGATTTCACGACAAGAACAGCAAATGCAAAAGAATTGAATACGTTTTCACAGTTTCGATTTTTTTTGCGAATTCATATACTAAAACCACCATGTGTTGTCGAGTTGATGTAGATGTACCATGAACCTTATATGTAAGGTTTGCAACAATATGTATTTTTACGCATTTGAACCATTCCATGCAAATATATAACTTCGATATTGTTAATTACTTGACTGATATACTAATGGCTACTTGACTGATATACTAATGGCTACTTTAATGATATAACGTGAACTGAACGTGTTGGTATGATTTTCTGAAGCTTCTTATGCTGGCAAACGATTTCCACGGTGTGCTAATGTATTGGTCATTCCAAACCGCCAAACAGTGAATGCATCTTTTAAATGTTTATTAACCTATGTACATGCACAACGCAATAATTTATATGAATTACAATGAATGTTCCTAGAGATTCTAATCAGATTTTGTTCTTGCACATATCCGTTCAAAAACTATGGTGAAATGTATATACAAAATAAACAATACCAATGTAAAACACAGTTTTAAAATGACGATTTAAGAACGACTGTAGTTAATGTATTGTTTCACAATAAAAACATCGGTTTCATAGCGGATGATTGTTTTGTTTATTGTGATAAATCGTAACTTATCCAACATTATGACATATTTGCACTGCCGAAGGACTCTGTTGAATCGAGGTAATTATAGTTTGTTCCAGACAAGCAGCACGCAAAGGAACCTAAAGAAAAGTGTCAAATTGCTAAACACAATTTGCTTATGGAAGACAAATGAGTGGGGTTCGGTAACTGACTGTCGTGTCTCTGATGAACTTAACATTTAAGGAAGTCGTAGTTATATCTAACAGAACCATGGAGTTTTCCTCCAACACAATTCGAGAGTATGCACTTCATTTAATGTGTGCGGTTCATATATTGTAACATATTTTCGATATAGACACATTATAGTATTAACTTTTACAGTGTCGACAAATTTAAAACGAAGCAGGTTCATGTACGCACGAACACTTCAGTGTTTGTACTGCACTGTTTGTAAATCATTTTCCAAACGGCGAAATTATGTTAAAGCGGTTGTATTTAAAAAGAAATAAGAATGCATTTGTGAATTCGATACTAGAACTTTGTTGTGCTATGTTTTAAAATACGAAAAGTATTCGCTACATGCCATTATTCTTGCGGAATATTTTGTCAGAAAAGTATGTTTACAATATGTTTGTAAGAAATGATTTTAAGGACAATTATTTCGTAATATCTTAAGATGAAAATAATTTGAAACACGTAAATATGGCATTGGGATTGCGTTTTAAAAGTGTCCATCATACAAATAATTTCACCTTTAATTTCTAACAAAAATATCATAACATGTTTGAAAACGTAACATAATATGGGCATAGTTATTGAATCCCTTAGTTAAGCATTTGGCAAAAAATTAACATCAAGATCAACTTTAATGCGCGGTATGATTGGTGACATCATCATCCTGTTGTCTCCTATTTTTTGCAACAGACTTAAACCTTTTTGTTATATTATTTCTTTGAAGTAGTATCAACAAACATGTAATACTCTACAATGATAAAAAATCGACAGTACCTCATTACAATTGGATTATTAGTATTATTATACAGGATTTATATAGCGCTCTTTTCATGCAAGAGCGCACGTTCAAAGGCGGTTTACGTTGTTTTCATTATGTGAGACACGTTTACAAAACAAATGGTGTACAGTGTACAACGAAATTATTAACCCGAGGATAAGTTAATGTTCACAACAAAATATGATTATTAATTACTCGAAATAAACAAAAAGTTAACTAATTATAAATAAATGCATTCGTTAGAATAATTACCATTCACACCACACTTTAAATATGCAAATCAACACTTTAAATAACACATCTTTAAACAATTGCAGCTTTTTACATCAAGCATAACGTTTATGCAAACAAACCTACTCCGTATTTTAAATAAATTAACGTTTCAGAAACTCGGTAAAACTAATAGTAAAAAGGTAATTATATATTCATATGAATAAGGTTAGACAACTGGGAGTTTAGTCAACCTCCGCGCCGAGGTTTGACTGCTTCGGAGCATATTTCTAATCTAAATAGCGCGAATAGATCGTATACAGAGGTAAGGTGCACTGTTTCGCTGTGTAAAGATTGATATTGCGCCCTTTTCATTTTGTAACAAAAAAAAACATCACACGCATAATTGTACATGGTTGTGGTTTCTTTTCCAATATACACAGTGTGTTGTATGTATTGATATAATAACGTAATCATTTTGATAACGGTGCAAGCAGTGTTTGCATTTTAGCTTCGCTATCAGTTCGATTTGGAATATCACACATATGGTGAACATTTGAATATTAGTATTTGGCATTTTGTTGTTCTCGTACTGCACGATGTTTAACCCATTTATGCCTAGAGTCTAGAAAAAAGGCCTTGGCAAACAGCGTAGAATCAGGTGAGAAGCCGCATGATCATGCGGCGTCTCATCTGGGTCTACGCTGTTTGCTAAAAGGAATTTCCGTACAACATATTCTTAATATAGAAATAACTCAAAATATACTAGACATCCTTAATTTTGGAAATAAATTGATCCAATTAAGAAGGATGGGAGAGTCCACTAGGCATAGATGGGATAAGCCTCACTCCACTATAGTCGGAATGCACGTTCACTAAAACTCTATGCTTCTTAAATGATTGTGGTAGATAAGGCTAGTTACATTTCGTAGGCATATATAATCAATGCGACATCTACCGGTAATTGGTTTTCGTGTCCAATTCTGCCGGAAAATTCAACCAATTCAACCAATACCGAGCGAATCACTGAACGAACTCAATATGCAATTTAAATATTGTATTGTATTTACATTAATATAGAAATAAAACTTGATTTAAGTAGTTGAGACCCGAATATTTAATGTTGCAGAAAAAAATATTACTTAAGCGATAAACATATGCAAGATTTAAATTATCACACACATACGAAATCGTCGTCTTTCTTCGAGTATATCTGGTGTCATATTTGGTCATTTATTAAGGACATGATAAAACATGACTACCATGAACATTGAAATAATGATTTGTCAGGAGTTTTACCATTGTTCGGGTCTCAAACACCAGTTAACTCTACGAAGTTTTGCAGCTACATGGTTCTCCAGGATTTTCTCACATACCATGAAGTTCTATTCCGATGAGATATCATATCGAGTATTTTCTCAGAAAGTGTCTCAAGTGTCGCCAGTAATACAAAAATCAAAAGAAAATCGCGCCAAATTTTCTTACTCGTTTATCTAAGAACAGCAACGAATGCAACTTTTTAATCAATACAACAGTATACAACACACTGGGGGTTGCTTAGGCTTTCAAGTGTCAGTACGTAAGAATGAATGAAGAAGTTTTGTAGATATTTTCTAAGTTTACTAAAAGAACAAAACTGAATGCAACCACTCAACTTCGTTTCTTATTTGAAAAACCAATGAAAGAAACCCAATAACATGATGAACAAGTAACAAGCACTACACACTCTACAATGTAAACAAGGCGTTGACTGTACGCAATACAGAAGACCCCTACCGGTCGGGCAAACACCAAGATCAATTAAACCTGTGCATTACCTTCAAATTTCTCTTTATCTGTACACTTGCAACGATTTAATAATGAAATACAATATCCATTTAGCACATCATGCTATTGTATTTGTTTTCAACCATACGATAGGCATCTGCTGAAAAAGTTTTGCATATGTCCGTCACATTGCTATCTATTTGTTTACCAAGTTCCATGATTATTTCTAAAGAACATTTTGAGAAATAGAAAAAAATAGCATAAGTTCGTTTTGTTTTATTTTATTTTCAGTCACCTGGCATTTGACAACTGAAATAATTATGGATTACGCATAATCCTCTCATCACTTGTATATGTATTCAGCGTTGCATGATCCTGTTTTATGTTCTTTTTGTTGTTGACTAACATGTGGCCAAATTGACAGACATTCAAAAAGCACACATATCAGGGTTGGGCCGAATCTTCCGTCCCATGTTTTTCGAGCCGGAAAATACTCTTAAAATGGGCAAAACTGTATTGTCATTAAAATATTTGCAGCTTCAATTGTTATAGATATATATGCTCAGATCACTTAAAAAAAAATAAAGTGGCCGTTTTTAACAAACATTTTAAATGTAGTATAACCGATATACTTAACCCATAGTTATACATTGATATTTACCGGTATAATATTTTTATTTAATAGTTTTAAACAAGTCATAAATCGTACATGTGTTACTTACAATATACAAATAAATGCATAAATATAGTTTCCTAACATGTATTGGTAACATACATTCTTGCAAAACATTTAACATTAGAATATATTCACATTTTGGAAAGGCTTTTTACTCCAGCTCGGGAATGTGTTGTACTCCTCATCCAGATCTTCATTAGAAGTAAACATTTATTTATTCCGCAAGACCAACCTATTTGACATGTTTGTTTAGCATTGCAATTTTTTATCCATGAATTTCCGCGGATGACACTATGCTGGCGTATTAAACAAGACCGCGGTTTATACTGGTCAACTGTAGTGTCCTTACTACAGATACGAGTAATGGATACAAACACATTATTAAGAAAATAACACGAAATTGTTTGATTTTACTTTCGATATATTCAATATTATGCTCCCATTAATAATAAAACTAATCACAACAATTATTAAAACTACATGTGTTGCTTAATAAGTTTTAACGCCGTATTAGGATTTGAAATATCCCCTGTCGTAAATAAACAATACCCAATAGTATGTACAATTTGAATACAAATCAAACACATGACATTGTCACAAGAACAGGCCATTATTGCATACTTGTGAACTAGTATGTACTGGACAGTTTTAACTAGCTCAATATGTTAAATTTTCAGATTTCTATGATATATTCCCGTTTAGTTTCGTTCATGAACATGGTTCTTGTACATGTGCTTTAATAAGTTCACACAAGTGTAATGAACATGAATGTGAACACAGGTGCCAATCTATGCAGAGTAGCGTCTGAACTAACCAAAAAGTCTAAATTCCATTTTGGGGAAAATAAATTATATAAATGATAATGCAGAAGTTGAGTAATTACAATTCTAATATTTTTGTAGTTTTAGTAACGTAATCGGAATGTGTTTATCAAGTTTCTTAATAATATCTTATGTACTCAAGTCCTAAACTGTTTTCTTTTTTAGTAACAGCCAACTTAGATAAACTGTGTGAAGTGACAATTTTCAAAATAATTGTTTCATATTAAAAAAGTGAATGCATTATGTTATAAATAGCAAAATAATATATTTGAGTAAAGGTGTTTTAAATATTGGTTCAGGTACGGGTAATCATAATTCGCAACCCGTAAAAATAAAGCCTTTGTAACGCCTTTTCTAATTGTGAAAGTACGTCGAGTATCATTATAAGTTTATGTTTCGCCAAACGGCACAAATTAATGCGATGCGCAGCGGTAGCAAGTTGGGATTTGCTTCCAGAAGACCTGAGTTCGAAACCCGGGAATTAAACTTGTTTCCTGCTAACATAATTAGCTAAGGCTATTAAAACATTCTAGATTGGTTAGTAGATATACTAAATGCCATTTACAAAATACGACAATCTGTGAACATGTTCCTTTATGGTCATGCTTCAGTATTCTAACTTATTTAGTTATCAGACCAGACCATGCGTATATTTTGTATTTAATATTCTGCAGATTAATTTATAAATAAAGGCTAGTTATTAATAAACAATTTTTGCTTGATGTATTTATCAGTTCAAGTCATGCTTATGGTATGCAATATTTTGTCGGATTTAGTTTCGACATTTCGTGAGACCGGCAAGTAGAACAGAAAGATTTACTTCCAATACGTTAAAGCTTCCATTGTGTAGTATACACCAAAGAATTGTGGACATCAGTTGCGTGCATCTACTGCGTTAAGACATAGCCAAAGGGGATGTGATTCGCCCATTATATCTTCACCCGCTGTTGCAATATTTCTATTATCTTCTTATTCTGTATTTTTAGTATCATGCCATGCTTCCCTCGAGAAAACAAAACTTCAGTAATGCAGCTGCATTTAGTTCGCACATGCACACAATTATTGACAAAACGCAAGAAATGTCCAGCGTAGTTTAATTTTTTAGGTGTCCGTATGACACACGTGACTTAGTGCTACTTAAGGCACTTTTGTACGTAACAACATACACATTGAAGCAGAACGACATCGATAAAATCTAAGATTTTGTGTGTTCAATACAAGAGAGCAGGAACGACTAGACACAACTAGGTAAGAAGATGTTAAAATTGAATTTGGAAATAAATGTAATGCATAATAAATATTTATATAAAATATATAAATATTAGTCAATAAATACGATAAGGGTAAAATTGTACAACATAACATGTATTTCTTTTTCAATTTACATTACATGTCGTTAAAGGAAATTGGAATTACAAATGACATTTTAATTCACTATGAAATGTTTTTTATTAACTTTCTACAAATGATACTCTTTGTGCTTTTATGGACTAAGTGTTATTCAATCAAACTAGTCGATTTTTACTAAAACAATGAGAACAGCTTCTTAAAGTTTTATATTAGTGAATAATTCTGTTGGGTCAAAATTTTTCTAACCTTTTGTTTTTAGCAAAGCTAGTTTGCAGACGGAAATCTTTAAAATGTGTATGAGATGTATATGATGTGTATTTCCCATGGTCTTATTTGTACACATACTGTTCATATAAACTTATTGAGTTGTATACTTAAGGTAATGCACGACTTCAGTGTTTTTCAGTTAAGCATAAAGGATATTCTTCGTCTGTGTGAAGAATTGCGTTTATAAAAATATATTTGAATCTCATACATTGTTTATGTTTTGCGATGTTCCCTTATAATGTATAAACATCTTTTTTGTCATTAAAATATTACACACAGAGTGCCAGCCATCAATTAAAATGTTAATATCGGAAAATGCGTATTTTATATTAAAACAATAGTTTAAATATATGATATTTAATGATATTTTAAGAAAAATATTTGTCTAAAATGTTTATTAGGCTTAGATTTTATAACAAAATACTTTGAATGCGTCTATCAAAACCTCGAATGGCGATCTGATTCTATAATCGTTAGTTGTCTTTATTGGTAACAAAAGTTAACATTTTGTTAGTTCATACGATATTTTTGTATGTAAGTATTTGTTTTTCTGAGAAATATGTCATTTTATCTTACTCTTTGTCAGGTAAAGCTGCTAATCATTTAGAACATTATATACCCATTTTGAAGTTATATGACGACAAATGCAGTCTAACGAATATTATAATTAACTCATCTTTATCGTAATAAATGAAAACAATTTATTTCAATTTGTATATTGCACTTTTTAATGTTACAGTACACCTGGTTTCATCTGATATTCAAGTGCGTCATTTCCTCTCTACTGCTTTCAGCATAAATATCTGCGTTGGTTTTGATCAAACTCTTTTACAATTTATGTATTGATATTATTTTTTCTTGACAAAGAAATAAGCGCGACAAATTAATTTCTGTTTAAGAGTTTTAACAACTAAACTCATGCATCGGTACTTAGTACACGGTAGTTTAACTATTTATGCTTCTTAAAGATTTCTCGACACATCAAAAATAATATCCTATGAAATAAAAGTTTTATTGTTATAAAAATCAAAATGTTAAAAGTGAAAATACTCGATATTATTTTCATCGTGGCTTTTCCCCTATTTTACAACAATACGAAATATGAACGAGGAATGTAAAATTAACAACCACATCAAGTATACATTAATGTAAGATAAATAGAACTTGGGTATGACTCGAGATGCATGGTCTTAAAGCTGTTCTGTACCTGAAGAGATAACTATTATTAACATTTTTTTATAACAAAAATGCATCCTCCTCGTTGCGATTCCTTCCCCTCTCCAATAAATAAGGGTGATTTCATGAATGACAAAACAAGACAGACAACCAACAAGTTGGGAGGTAATCTGGTTCCCCGCTTCTATTGTAAACAAATAGAAGTCTGGCGTCATTGAAAAGATGTCCGACGCGATTGAAACTGTAAGTCAACCAACACTTAACACTTTGTGTATAGAATGGAATATTGTAAAGTTTGCAATTTATATTTAATCATTTTATGAATAACTCAAGAGAGAATTTCATTAAAGAGTTGCCGGTACTTAGTATTAATCCATATAATGAATATTATCCGAAATTACATTTGCCATTTATTTATCCGAAAACTATTCAACCTATGAAGAATGAAAAATCTCATACAAAATCAATCGTTCCGTGAAAATGATTCATACCATTGAAATACTTAATTATAATAATGATCGGGAAATAAATACTATCACAACGAACCACCTTTTAATATTTGCTAGTTAACTTACTATTTCGATCGCCTCCGCCATTACTTCGTCTGTGCCTGACTCTTTGTATACAAAGGGGCAGGTAATCCAGACTAGTTGGGAGGTTAATTGTTTTAAAATCTGTGACACATGGGCAATTAAAAACCTGAAGATAAATAATTATTTGCATGTTTTGCGTACAAATGCATCGAACATGATTTGAAACATTTTAAGAAGTCTTTAACTGGTCATGTGCACTTTTAAAATTTGTGTTTTTGCGCAACAATCTCTGTATATTTCCTCTAAGTATATTCTGCGGATCATCCCATGTTAGCATTCGTCGAAATGCGGTTAATTTTTTGTTTATTTGTACAAAGTTTATGCATTGAGCATTACATCTCGACCCTCATTCTAACCGTTACTGCAACTGTTGTGTTGCATGCCTCTTCTCCGTTGACACTGAGTAATCGAATCCATGTTTCTACTTTCTTCAAATATAACATAAAAACTGTGTGTGCTTGTTTAACTTCGCGCGTATCGCTGCGTATTTAAGACGCCTCGTTGAAAGCGTCATCATAATTCGTTTTGGTTTTTGTAGTACAGCTCAAAGCGTCATCATCAATCGTTTTGGTGATTGTAGTACAGCTAAAAGCGGCATCATCATTCGTTTTGGTGTTTGTATTTAAGCTTAAAGCGTCATCATTATTCGTATTGGTGTTTGTAGCACAGCTCAAAGTGTCATCATCATTCGTTTTTGGTGTTTGTATTACAGCTCAATCACGGACAAATTCGTTCTGGGGCTGCTGCTTGTATCCTACGTCGCTCTGTTAACTGTGCCACAGGTTGCCTAAGAAACATTTACCTGATTTTATAAGATTTTAGCCAGGTAGTAAATTGCACATAATTTGTTATGCTGTCTTTTAATAAACATTGTTGAAACTACCATAAGCCTGTTTAGGTGCATGGTTATTTCCATGTTATTTTTTACCATTATCGATCATAAAAACATGTTAGGGAAAAACTGTTCAGATAACACGCAATGTAGTGTTATGTATTTGTTTGATTTGCAAGAATCCAACAGCCAGTTATGGTCATCCGGATCGCTGGCAATTGCACGTGGTCAAAAGCTATTTTCATACGAGCGCACCGCCTTGAATCCAGGCGGTATTTAGAACAGCAATATTGTCGTTAAGAAACATTTCTGGCGTGAATACACACTAACAGTTATGTTCACTACAATACAGTTTTTAATTTTAACGTTTAGAAAATATTTACGTTTATTGTCTTTTCGACTATCAAATATGCGAATACTTCGATGGCCGAATATCAATTTTGATATTCGTTGCCTAATGATAGTTCGTCCCTTATAATACGTGTATACTTAAAAATAAAATTGTCAAGGTAAAACTGGTAATGTTGTCATGGCTTTTTTTCTCTCTGTTCAGATAGGCACAACAGACGTATACCTTTGATGTTGACATATCTATTTTCCATTATTTAAACTCAATTTATTTGAAATGTAAATATGCAATTAAATTGTCGTCTGTTATTACAAGCGGAACATGATTGTATATCTAATAATGTCTGATGATAAAATTTATCCCTGAACGAAGATGACCATATCGAAAAATACTAATAAAACAGTTAAGTATGATACGCGCTATCAAAACTACGTCGCAATATGTTATACTTAAAAACATACTCTTAAATAAACCTGTTCATTTGTGTTCCATGCCAAATCTTACCCAGGGGCTTCCACGGGGGCTACTACTGGAGCAAGGGCTGTCGGTTCAGATTCTCCTGTCAGTACTGGGAGCGCGCCGTCGGCAGTTGTCCTCACTTCTACTTAGCGTACCATTGCTGCACTTTTAGATTACACCTATTTATTTTAGCTCGATTGCATCGAAAGCATCTGGCTTATTGAAACGCTCTCGAATCCGTTTCCTGGGCCTATAACCAGTACTTGGTGTCCTTGGGGGAGATCTAAAGAACGCTTCCTACGTTTGGATAGGAGCACACCGGTAATGGTAAATAGTCACCATAATTTTTCTCTAAAACAGTATATGACGTATGTCATCACACAAATCATACGTAGCTTACGTCATATGTGTTAAGCCTCCATACGGGATTGTATTGTTACTTCGCCGACGCCGTAGGTTACTACTCAAACGTTCCGGCAAAGCTTCAATGCAAAGCTGTTGTTGCTTTTAACTTGTGTATCGCTCAACTGCTCCCAGTGATCTCTCATTTAGAGGCAATCAGGGTAGACAACGGGGAGTTAAGTAAACTTCCGGACAGAGGTTTGACTGCTTCGGAGCATAGTTCTACTCTAAATACCGCGAACAACTTGTAAAAGGCGCACTGTTAAGCTGTATAGGGATTGATATATATTGCGCCTGTAATTTTGTCAAAGAAAACCATCACGTGCATGATTTTACGAAGTTGCGGTTACTTATTTTTATATGCAGAGTGTGTTGTATACACTTGTATGTATTGATATAATAAGGTAGTCATTTGATTAACGGCACATGCTTCGCTGTCATTTTGATTTTGAATAACACAAATACGGAGATATTAAGAATACTATTATTTTTTGCCATTTTGTTGTTCTGTTACTGTACGATTTTTAAGCAGCACTCCACTATCGTTGGAATGAATGTTACATGTCTTGATTGTCCGTGATAGATAAGGCTAGTTACATATCGTTGTCATTAATTATAAATATGACATCCCATTGGTTTCTGTTTCCAATTCTGCATGGAAATTTAACCCATCAATCGACGCGTATTCAAATCAGTTGAATTGCAGGTGGTGTTAGATATGTCACACGTATGCGGTGTTGGCTTGGTCACATTAACACTTATTCGATTGCCTATATTATATTTACCATTATCTTATACATATTGTTTGCTTCTAAGACTTCCTTTGAATGATACTATGTATAAATGTGAAATGTAATTTCATTGGACATTAGTTGGCTCGTCAATATATATATAAACGACATTGATTGTTTTGCCCAAAGATAATGACAGCGGGAAATATAGAGTGGATTCCGACGGTGCAGTCCTCGGAATAAACTGAAACATAGTGTAGCTTGGCAACAGAACTTTTTAGGCCTAATAGTGTTAATTTGTTTGAAAACTGTTTTATATAGGAAATGCCTTTTGCAATGTCAACGTTTAAAAACGTTTGGTATGTTCGGAATATACATTAACTTGCTAGTTTGCTTTAGTTGAATATACGAACAAGTAATTATTTTATCGAGTCTACTATTTTGATCATTAATATACTGATTCTTGCAAATTTTCACGTTTCTGTGAACGGCTGTTTGGATAACAATTAGATTTTTTTATTTTGCATTAAATATATATATATGTAAGTATATTGCTTACACATCACAGTTTATCGGTTTGGTTAACATTCAGTTTTCTTTAATAAATATTTCACGAGACGAACATGAAGGCACGGTTATGTTTGTAAGCTGAACACAAACCGCATTTCTGAGTCGTTCTTTTCAATTAAAACAAAACCGCTATAATTATTTCGTAACTTTATTTTATGTTTATTTTTAAATGTTCAAGGAACTTACTGTCTTGTTGTAAAGGCCGACGCTGAAGAAGAGGTTGGAATGTAATTAGTTTTCATCAAGGTCTAATTTACTCGACAAAAATACTTGCTTATTATATTAGTGTGATAAAGTCATTTTATTTTATTTCAGATTGTTGACAGAGGAATACAGCACAGATCCATAAAAGTCCATCGATATTTATATCAACGAAATATAAAATGAATCGAAAAAAACACCACGTGGTTTTATTTATTTCTTCAACATTTAAACGTTCACTAAAAGTTTGAAGACTTTTAACATAACGAAATACAAGCAGACAGAATATCTAAATATGTATGTATCAACAAAACAAATAAGACCCATTAAAGGCCTACACTTAAGTAAAACTATTAAATATATAATTCTTCAGATAGTTCCTGATTGTCACCGCTAGAATATTGCATTATGAGGGGAGTTATACTATTATGTTTGTATTACGCACCAAAACGACTAAAGCTAGTCTTTGCCAATGTTAGAACAGAATAGAATAGTTTGATTTTTGACTTAAGCATGTGAAGCTCATCGTCATTAACATACATATAGATAAACACCAGCATGCGTTGAAGTACACACAAAAAACACAAATCATTTTAAAGAACAAATAATCTAAATAAACACGAAATAAACATATTTCGTTAACATATTTCGTGATTGTACATTGATGGGTTTATAAACAGTGGTCACACAATGGTATGCATATAGTTTTAAAAATATAGCTATAATTACATAATTCTGGCCTTATTTTCTTTGTAAAAATGTATGACTATTTAACACTACATATATATGACAATTTCTCTTATTTAAAAGCATTTTAAACTAAACATGGCTAGCTTTCTTAATAAAGTTTTGTTTTAACTATTAAGTAGTTTAATAAACTTGAAAATATTTGGCCGGATTCTATAATTTTTCGGAATTAATGCATTCCTGACATCATTATAATAATCACATTTAAGAACAAAGTGAAATTCATCCTCGATGTCATTTAGGTAACATAATATGCATTTGCGTTGATCTCCGTCAATGTTCTGGTGTCTTCCCGTTTGTATGGATGATTTGTGAGAGAACAAACGTAATTGCAATAATGTTCCTATGTTTTTTGTTTTAAACAATATCAATATACGATGATCTTTCAAATACTGGTTTTAGTTCCTTATATAGGATCATTGAGCTACACGACACTGACATCCCAGTTGGTGATATACTGGTCTCGTAATCTGTTTTTGAATAACGGGATAAGTGATCATTGTTTACAGATTCGGGAATAGCCATACATCGGTGAAACCGGTTTGGTTAAGAATGTCCCGTATTTTCGATGACCAATTGTAAGCATTATGTTTACGTTCAATTTCTTATCTCTGTAAAACTACAACTTGTTTAAGAATACATTATCCCTATTTCACAGTATGTAATTTCAAAAAATATTTAACCATCCTGACATATATGTCGATATGCAAGGGAAATCGACAAACTTCGGCATAAAGAGATATTGAATGTGTCGACATTTTTACGTTCAATAGTCTTTTACAAAATTTACGATGAACGCGTTCAATATTTTACGCTCTGATCAATCCCCAAACTTCGCAGTTATAGTTTAAAATGGATGGTACATATGCGTCAAATAAATTAAACATGATATTTATGGGTACGTTCATATCTTTCGTTAGGTTGAACAAAGAATGCTTTGCTTTTAATGCTTTGCCTTATAGTGTATTTGTTGCGGACACGAACGATCCACCACTTGACATCACAATTCCAAGGTAATTAAAATTGTTCACAATTTCTAGTTCTTGATCTTTATAAGTCCATTTGAAGGCTTTACTGCTTGACCCCCTTTTCCGAATACCATGACCATGGTTTTTTTCAATGTTAACTGTTAAAATTTCATGTATCGCAGTAGGTTTCTAAATTCTATAATGACTCTTGAAGACCCTCTTGTGTTTCAGAAATAAAACCGCGTCGTCAGCGAATAATAAAAGATAGATAGATATTTGAACTTATTTCATGTCGGCGTTTATTCCATTCTGCAGACTTAATTCGATGTCATTAATAAAGAGTGAAAACAATATGGGCGAGGTTATTTCCACCTGAAATAGACCGACGTTACTATTCAATATGTCTGACAGTGAACCCATGTTTTTAACGTGTAATTTGTCTTCATTGTACATTGATCGAATAAGGGTCAAGAGTTTTCCGTCGATGCCCAGATTATTCATTTTACTCCACCACTGACCGCGATTGATGACGTCATATATGCTTTCCGGTAGTCAATATAGCAACAAAATAGTTTTTCATTATTCCAAACTGCCTTTCTATGAGGGCATTAAGAATAAATATTGCAGCTACTGTGCTACAGTTTGGTTAAAAGCCAAATTGCGCATCCGTTAAAATGTCATTCGTTTACGCCCATTGTTTAAGACGTTCATTTAGTACACTTGAAAAACAGTTTGGCAAAACAACTCATTAACGTAATTCTCCGATAGTTATTTGGGTCTGTAATGTCGCCACGTTTATGTATTTTTATGATAACTCCGAACGCCCAGCTGCGTGGAAAACACTTTTTATCCATTATGTAATTAAATAACAGTTCTAACGGCTTAGAAATCACATGTATTGTTTCAGTAAAATATTCATATATTATATTGTCCAGCGCATGCGCTTTATTGTGCTTCATTCGTTTTGTTGCCTTTATTATTTCTTCCAACGATATAGGATTATCTAGTGCGGGGTACGATGAATGTGTGTGTTTGCCTATTGTCAAATTCATTTAAGAAAGTTTCGGGGTCAAACGAATTAAGATTTACACTGCCTTCGTCGGCTAATTTACTGAAATAATAATTGAATTCGTTTAAAGTTATCGTGTCTGAGATTTGTGATGAAGGTTTTCGCTTGAACAGTTTCCAAAATTCACGAGGTGATTTCCGTCTGATATTATTCATTCGTTTACTTTGGCCATTGATATATTTAAATTTCGTTTTCCGACATGCATACTTGTAATCCATCTTCATAGATATCATTTGTTCTCGCGTACATTCATTTTTATTTAGATTGTACTCGTATAAAGCTCTTGTTAGCTGAGATTGTTTGTTTTAACACTCTTCATTAAACCATTTTTTTTGTCAGAATATAAAAATCGGTTATTTTCAGGTTTTGTAATGCGCTTAAATATTTTTCCCCCTTTAAATTAAAATATTTTGAGAATTCTCCCACTAAAGTATCAGGGTCAGCGTATGAAACAATTTGCAATAATAGCGTTTGTTCCAGCTGTTATACTATCATTATACTGAAATCAACGTTTTAAAGTGGTTTTTCTACATAAGTATACATTTTACCATAGGCGCTCGATGGCAATGTTTATTGTTATTGTTTTTTTTTAAATAAATATTCTTTAATTACCCGTTTTTTTATTATAATGCATACACATACTAAATCAATAAAACTCTTCCGACGAAACGTCTTCTTAAAAAAAAAGATTGTTCGACTATGAACATAGATATTGACAAGGTAAGTCAATCGCCATTTCTCAACTAACGGAAGTGCGTCCTTACCCATAATTAAATCGCTGTCACCCCGCTCGCTTATCGAAATGCGCGCGCATGCCGGGAACCTCGCTCTTTCTCTATCTACTTTCAGTTTCAACAGAAACATCCACTGACGATGTGATAAATCCCTGTAACTATTGTTTCACTCACTTAATGAGGTAATCAACAAATATGTTGTAGATTACATATACATGAATCATTCCTTACCAATTGTTTAACTTTATTTTGTCTGCCATGGTGATTTCCAGAAAAACAAGGATATCAGTAAAACTGATTGATGCTCCCCAATGATGATTTGTCGATATATGGTTTAATTGTGTGGAAAAAAGAATGACCTTGAGAAAATCTATTATTAGCCTCAGTGAACTTGACCTTGACCCCAGTGACCTCAACATCATCAAAAAGGTAGATGTCCATGCAAGCTTCCTACATCCCAAATATATAAGAGATCGATCAAATATTAAAGGCGCTATGAGAAACTGTAACCAAAATGTGACTTTGAGAAATCTATTACTAGCCTCGGTGACCTTGACCTTGACCCCAGTGACCTCAAACCTCATCAAAAGGTAGAGGTCCATGCAAGGTACCTACATGGCAAATATGTAAGAGATCGGTAAAGTATTAAAGGCCGTATGAGAAACTATAACAAAAGCGTGACGGAAAATCTATTATTAGCCTCGGTGACCTTGACCCCAGTGACATCAAATCTCATCAAAAGGTAGAGGTCCATGCAATGTACCTACATTGCAAATATGTATGAGATCGGTCAAGTATTGAAGGCGCTATTAGAAACTGTAACAAAAGCGTTACGGAAAATCTATTATTAGCGTCTGTGACCTTGACCTTGAACCAAGTAACCTCAAACCTCATCAAAAGGTCCATGCAAGATACCTACATGACAAATATGAAAGAGATTGGTATGTTATTGAAGGCCCTATGAGAAACTGTAACAAAAGCGTGACATAAAACCTATTAATAGCCTCGGTGACCTTGACCTTGGAACCAGTGACCTCAAACCTCATCAAAAGGTAGAGGTCCATGCAAGGTACCAACATGCCAAATATGAAAGAGATCGGTCAAGTATTGAAGGCACTATAAGAAACGGTAACAAAAGTGTAACTGAAGGAAGGAATGAAGTAACCTCAAACTGGCAACTATATTATTAGCCTCTGTGACCTTGACCTTGAACCGACTAACCTCAAACCTCATCAAAAGGAAGAGGTCCATGCAAGGTACCTACATGCCAAATATGAAAGAGATTGGTAAAGTATTGAAGGCCCTATGAGAAACTGTTACAAAAGCGTGACCTACAATATATTAATAGCCTCGATGACCTTGACCTTGATACCGGTAACCTCAAACCTCATCAAAAGGTAGGGGTCTATGAAAGGTAACTACATGCCAAATATGAAAGAAATCGGTCAAGTATTGAAGGCACTAAGAGAAATGGTAACAAATGTGTGACGGAAGGAAGTAACCTCAAACTGGCAACTATATGCTCCCCATATATATATATATGAGGAGCATAAAATCAGCGCGTCAAAAATTTAATCTGGCGCCCTTAGTGTGTATTGGCTGTTGTTGTAGAAAAAGAGCGAGGCTCCCGGTTAAACATTCGGTAAGGAATGATTCATGTATATGCAATTTACAACATATTTTGTTGATTACCTCATTAAGTGAGTGAAACAATAGTTACAGGGATTTATCACATCGTCTTTGGATGTCTCTGTTGAAACTGAAAGTAGATAGAGAAAGAGCGAGGTTCCCGGCATGCGCGCGCATTGTAATAAGCGAGCGGGGTGACAGCGATTTAATCATGGGTAAGGAAGCACTTCTGTTAGTTGAGAAAATGGCGAGTGTTCTACCTTGTCAATATGTATGTACATGATCGAATTATCTTTTTTTAAGAAGACGTTTTGTCGGAAGATTTTTATTGATTTAGTATGTGTTTGCATTATAATAAAAAACGGGTAACAAACAAAAATATTTAAAAAATAAATAAATTATTTAAAAAACAACAACATTGCCCTCGAGCGCCTATGCTACTACGAAACGTGGGATTTTAAGGATTTTTAGAGATTTTAGAAACCTTAATTCATTTCTTGCAGACACGCATTAAATAAATCGAACGACAACAATGAATAACGTGCTTATCACTGAAAAGAACACTATATGCTATTTAAATATTGTATTTATATAAACATTCACATTTTCAGTAGTAGAAAAACTGCACCAAAGTCATTCACTTAAAAATGAATGCATTATAAATATTATTTATTTAGCTATCACGAACAATGTTTGAATTATCACACAAATTTAATATCGTCACTTTTTTTTTCAAAACCCCACTTGTCATTTTTGTGAGTTAAAGGGTCTTTTCACAGATTTTGGCATGTATTCAATTTTGTCATTCAATGCTTTATATTGATACATGTAATCATTGGATCAAAAAAGCTCCAGTAAAAAATCAGGAATAAAATCAAAGAAAGAAAAAAGAGAAACCCTCAACTGGGCTCGAACCACTGACCCCTGGAGTAAAAGTCTATCGCTTAGACCACTTGACAATCCGTGCTCATACAATTAATGATGTATTTTATACTTTATATAAGCAATCCTCACAACAACTGAACTCTCCAAATTATTTCATCATTTTGCGTTGCAACGCTTTATAATTTTCAGGTTCAGTATTACCGTTACTTCAAAAATATCATAACTACAACGAAAATTTGCGAATCGGAGACATTTGTTTTTTATGATGTCAATTTACCAAAACTTGAAAAGGCCCCTTTACAAAAACGTTTCATTCTGAAAAATCAGAGAAATGTTATGCCAGATTATTAACTGGTGACTAGTTAATTGTATGAAGTATTCGCAGAAAGATTGTGGTTGTCCATGATAGTCCAATTCATCTCACCGACATTAACGATGCCTTCTGATTGTATATCATATCAAGTATTTTCGCAAAAAATGTGTCATGAAGCCACTGTTTAGTCAAATAAAACGGACAATGAATTTACACTGTTTTCATAGAACAAAGGCGAAATGCTATACAAAAATATAAACACACACACTCCGAATAGGTAAAAATTTCGAAATGACGAAGATGTTTCGCAGACATTCGATAATTTAACTGAAACAATAAAAGTGGCCGCAATTACGGCATTTCCTATGAGACAAAGCAACAAATAACAAATTCGAAAACATATGATCTCGTTTCGTACACTTAACATGTAGATTGAAACAAGGTTTTGCTTGTATTGCCCGCTAAAACACAAAAACCCCTATCGATAAAACGTGTGAATTGTGTTTTAATTTCACCAAGTCTTTACAATTGTCGCGTTTCATAATGACATCAAATACCCATTCATCATACATTGGTTTTTAATTATTCACAGAATGATTGCCCTCTTATGAAATCGGTTGATCATATGTCCGTCAAATTGCCATGCTTGTAAATTCAAAGATTCAAACTTTATTGGAAATCCGGAAAGCTGCATTTGGCAAACTATATGCACACAAAAGAAATATGGCCAAGACAGAGAATAAAACTATATAACAGATTTACATATGAACAAACACTCAATAAACGTAAGCGTAATAAGATACAATGAGTATGACTATAAAGTATTTTGTGTGTAAAACGTATGTTAAATGAAGCTAGACGATTTAAATGCTCAAATCTGAGTTTAAAAGATTCTTCCAGATATTGTGCTATGTTTTTAAGTTTTGAAATATGTGTGCAAGACCATATATCAGTATTCATTTATAGTAGTCCAAGATGTCATATTAAAGTTAACTTAGAATTGGTAATTAAATGGACAACACAGTAAAAAGGAATGGTTTGATTCAAAAACTTATTGGATACAAACTTTTTTTTGCGTTCTTCTCGGTATTACCTATTATAGCTGCCGACTTGTATTTCGATACACTTGGATAATTTTGATTCTTGACATTACAATATATATATATTACATATGTATATATATAAATATATATATATATATATATATAATATATATATATATATATATATATATATATATCTATATATATCTATATATATATATATATATATATATATATCTATATATATATATATATATATGTATATATATATATGATCAATATATTTCATAAATTCGAACCTTTTTTGTATACAAAATGAAATGGAATATATTTCATTTTAGGCTGTTAAGCTTATGTATCATTCCAATTCTGTACATTATTTTATATTATTTTAATTCAATCGTTTAAAGCATATATACCAAACCAAGGTTTAATATAAACAATATTATAATATGATATGATAATATTAATAGTATTATTCACAATGTTTGATATGCACTTCAATCACATTGCTTGTTGATGTCCATGTACGTATTCTCATTGCCAAGCCTATCGCATGCAAATCACTATAGCTTGCATAAATAGGATCAGATCATTTATTTCTGGATAGATGTGTGAACAATCTTATTAAAATTATTTTTTTAAAGCATGATCTTACATAACTCAGAAAAAAGTTCGCATTGTTTGTCAATATTTGTAGTTTTTGTTTGTTCATCGAGTTCTAACTTGATTAAACTGCTCTACATTTACTGTTTTTCTTATTTCAAAAGAGATTTTGAATACGGATAATACTGCAAACATTTGTGAGTTTCCAGCTTATACCTGAAACGTCACCGGATCATATCAGTAAATATTGACTGTTTTGAGGTAAGTGTGTTCTTTTATTTTCAATATTCTCTTTTTGAGTTAACATTTTTTACCAAACCAATATTCTACGAAACAACTAAGACATTCATTCAGTAAGTTGTATACTCGTGCTCAGTGACAAAAACGTCAATTTGCAGTGGGAACCTACATTGTCCAACAGTTTATGCACAAAACCTGTTGAAACGAAAGTAAAATGCAGATATTGGTCCATATAACCAATGAATTTCGAATTTCTGAACTAATTTCCTGATGAAAAATGAGTGTCGGTTTAGTTTGTAGAAAACAATTTTTTATATGTCGATTGCTGGCACCGGATAATGCATGAAGTAGGCACCGGATAATCGCCGAGTCTAATGAATTTAAGTACATGTTTAGCACGTTTAAAAAATGTATTGGATTCTGCTGATTGGGTTATCAATTAAGGAATTTCTTGATTTTATATTGTTAAATAAAATGGGTCTGTCACTTCTCGTCCCTCAGACCACTGTTTTAACGCATGAAAAATGTCTTGACAAAAAACACTGACAGATATTTATTAAAACTAGGCATTTAAGGTTACACATGATAACGGTTCTTAAAAAATCTGATTTGGAACGCGTGTTATTGTTGAACGACCGATTCAGAAATAATATTTATTAGGTATAAGAACCCTTTGATTGTTTTAATAAAACATTTATATACACGATTCGATAACCGTTTGAAAAAGAAAGTTTTCAGACCAGTTCAGCAGTGTTAATTGTAAAATATGATTGTTGTCGTATTATTAGTCGTTTTTTACCATTTTTGTTTTACTTATGTGTGATTATAATTATAATTGATTATTATTTTTAATATTAGGTGAAATAAGTTGTGTGTAACCTATGGTTTAGATTAAGAGATACTTCCCAAATCGTGGTACTCCCCTCGTTTACAATTGCACTCTTCAAATACACACATAGTTAGGTATTTGTCGTTTTTGGATTAAGGTAGCGCACCTCTAATGGGCACATATCCAAATTTAATCTAATTAATTATTTTCTTAATCAGCATCATTTCACTGAACTACATGCAAATTTGTAGGTAGGCTTTCCATGCTTTTTAAAAATATATATCGATTTTTTCAAAACCACCCCAACGCTCGGCTTTTGTCCAGTTTATTTTCACCCCTGGGGTATATAAAAGTTCCATAATTCATTCAAATTTCCAAATATGGGCATGCAGTTGGTGTGTACAGATGCTGTAAAGGTGTTTAAAGTTTAAACAAGATGAAATAAGTATTCTTTTACAGACATTTATTTTTTACAAATTTTTATCTATGGAAGAGCGCCATGAAATGTAAGTGATTTCAGCCAAGTAAAAATTGGGTCGGTTAAAAACAAAGTGTCATAAATTTCAAAATAGTATCATTTAAGTCATATTTTAAACTTAGTTTTTATAGAAACACTATATACAGCAAAAATACCAAGAACTAGACAGATTTACCGTTTACTTTTTGAAATAAAAATAAAAATGCAACATGCATGGTTCGTATTTTCAACAGTAAATCGCCCAATTTCGCCATAACGTTGTTTTAATTTTAATAATTGAAGAATGTGCATAAAAATTGCAACATATTTAACAATAAATATAGCTTATATGCCATATTAAATCAAATTACGTTAGAAAATAAATAAAACGCGTCGCAAAAAAAGTATACGTCGTCGGCAGGATTCGAACCTGCGCGGGAATATCCCAAAAGATTTCTAGTCTATCGCCTTAACCACTAGGCTACGGCACCTAATAGTAGGCTCTTCAAGCTTCGAAGAAATCGCGGGAAATCATTAGAGGTGCGCTACCTTAATTCATTATGAACATTTATAGCTAGTATCTCTTTTATTTGTACACGATGTATGTTTAACATTCAAAAGTTTTAATTTCATAATTCACTCATTAATGTATTCTTTTTGTTTCAGACTTCAGTGCCCTAACATCTGACTTTGAAGTTCGAGATAGAATATGTAAGTATAGTCTCAGTTGATAAGTTAATTCAATGGACTTAGGGCTACTGTTCGATATTTCTTGGATTGAATATAGCAGGGGACTGATCATTAACTTAAAACTTTATTGGAACAAGTTATCCTACTATAATAAACAGCTGTGCCCGTGGCATGTGCAAAGTAACCACGGAGGAAAAGTGTGCCAGTTGATAGGCTCAACCCCATGACGTCGGAACACTAGCACCTGTCAATTGCTATAATTATGATATTTATTTCAGAATGTCACGACCGACCGATGTTTTTTCGGTTTTGAAACTGCAGAGACTGAGGAGAAGCAGGGGAGTTTTGTGTTTTTATCTTTAACTGTTCCTCTTAGTAATGCAGACAGATACAATGTTGAGTCTGGGGTGGATAATTTATTGTTTTAGGTGGACTGCAACAATCATGAAGATGAAAAAGCCAGCAAGCTACCATTACATAGCTGTTTACATTTAGAATGTTCAGTTGAAATTGTTGTCAACAATAATAATTACATGAGTGCAAAATATGTGACAACAAATATAGGACAAGAACTGGCTACAAACGATATTTAGTAAGCCACATATTTGTAATACATTGTAATATGTAAACCTTGTAAAAACATTTTTGCATCAAAATTTAAGATTAGTTGAAGATACCAAAACATGATGATAATTTATGTTGTGTATTGTTATTGTTTATAGATTTTGTTGATCTGTCAAGGCCAATGTTACTGAAATTATAGAGATCGTGTTTACAATATACATAATTGTTACCATGTCAGACAAATTTAATGTTAAAAGACATAATTTTAAAATTAATGTTATAAACTCTTAAATATTTAAATAAAAGTGTGTTCATTTCTCTATATATTTAATTAATTTTAGAAAATATTTGTAACAAAGATTTGATTTGATTAACAAAAGAGTTTCACTATGTTGCAAAAGTCTATAATTTGAGTAAAGCTTTAACATTATTGAATTTGATTTGTGCAAAACACGTTGAAATTTTGTAGTTATACGTTTAAAACTTGTATGTTTATTACTTAAAAAGACACATTCTTTAAGTGTTTGTAAAGTAATGAACTTTTTGTATAAACCATGCAAGCATGAATGAACTAAAACATTGTACTGAATAAAATTGTGTATTACAGTGTCAAACATAGTTCGTTCTATTCCGTGTTGAACAGTTTAGTCTCCTAATGTGGTAGTTGCAGGTTCGAACACTTACTCAACCTAATTAAGATAGCTTCAATGTCTCTTTTTAGGTTGACAGAATACAATTTACACTATCCTATTGTCTTGCAATGTTATGCCAAGACGAGTGGTTGGCGGCAGAGTCTTAGATTGATCACATTTGTAGTGTCAGCGTATTGGCTAACAGCCCCTGCGACTTTTGGTTCACTTATATCGGACCGTTTTGATTTTCGTTGCCGCTTTCCGCGCTTCGATGGTTAATCAAATGCATGATTTTTGTAAACAAAGAAATGTACATCCAAACAAATAACATTAATGCAGCCATCTCCTAAGAATCAAAGTAAACTGTAAATAAATCTAGCGGTAAATTGGAATTTAAATATACGACAGGTGGTACTAGTGAAATGGCATTTCATGGGTGCTTTAATGTCTATTGTGCATTACCTGGAAGTTAAGATCATAAGCTTTTCTTTCAAGAAATAATACGCGTAACAAATATCTGCGTTTAATGATTACGGTACGTTTTTTTTGTCTCCCACAATCTAGAAACCTATATACGCATGTCATTATGGATATCTTTCAGTTACAAGCACATGGCTGGACATTGCAGCCATACCGGTAGTTCAAAATTCGTCACCAACTTCAAGTACTATATTAAACGTTTAACATACGATGTGAACATGTTGTTTATAAAACATGCTGAAAAGCACGTTATAAACTGTATGTGTATCAATCGATTTCGTGTATTATCCAGTGTGGTGTTTCCGGAATTTATCCGGTGCCAGCATATTGTGGTTTCGTGAGTTAACCCGTGCACGTGAAATCAATATGCGACCCTTTTAAAACGCAAATACCCACGTTTTTGAAGTTGCCAGTAATTTCCTACAATTTCAATATAATTCTGAATGATTATAACAACAATGTAAAATAGTAGTATTATATGTAGTTTTTTTTATCTCCAGTTACAAATAGCAAGTATTTTAAACTATTTCATGACTATGAGGTAGGTATGATTCATTTGTTTTCGTTCGTTTTGACAAAATGTTTTATTTTCATAACGAATTTTGAAGTAAACCATTAGCTGAAACACCATAATGTTCCGTGAGCAATAGTATTTGGCATTTTAACGCGGTTTTGTTGCCAATTTCACTTCCAATACTATGCGCATCCTCCATTTTACCATGTTTATTTTCCGATATGATCCGTTGCCGTTTCGCGTATTGTCCGGAAAAGTACACATGTTTCAATTATTATCCGTGTTGGTTAGGCACCGTGAACGAATTACATTATATCTTTGACCCGCTGATTGCTGACTGACGATTTAATATGGGAAAGTTTGTAATCCGAGATGAAAGAACTCTGTAATTTAATATTTCTTCAATATTATAAATATCATGTTCTGATTTCAATATTAATTGTATGTCGATAATTAAATTCGAAGAAACAGAAATAGCTCATTTGACGATATTGTCGCAGAAAAATGCTTTTTACAAAGCGCACTTCTTGATTAATGATAGATTGGACACAATGCTCATTTAAAGAAGTGGATATCAAGTTTTTTGCACGTACATGAGAATATCCTGTTACATGATTAATCAAAGCGCTGAAGGCACTGAAGTTTTTCGCTGTTGTCGTCCTTGATTAGCTTGTGCGCATTGCCCAGGCTAATCAGTGTGCACAGGCTAATCTTATTTGACGTGCATTAAGCCCCGTTTTCCCTGAAAGCAGCCAATATGTGCAGATTTCAATGATAAACACTAGACTGGCCAATGTCGACTTACAAGCAGGTATATAAACTCACTGCTAGAGGGTATATACACTCACAGCTATCTAGAGCAGAATCATTTGTCGTCTGCTGCAGACAGACAGCGGTAATCGTCCCTTGCAGAGTGAGTTGTGATTCTTACCGTACTTAAGGCCTCTAGGCACATACTGATTTGCAAAATATGCTCTGTAAATTTAGCTAGCCGCTAACGCGACCAACTAATAATCAAAGCGCTGAAGGCACTGAAGTTGTTCGCTGTTGTCCTTGATTAGCTTTTTCGCATTGCACAGGCTAATCAGTGTGCACAGGCTAATCTTATTTGACGTGCATTAAGCCCCGTTTTCCCTGAAAGCAGCCAATATGTACATATTTCAATAAACACTAGACTGGCCAATGTAGTCTTACAAGCTGGTATATACACTCACTGCTAGAGGGTATATACACTCACTGCTAGAGCAGAATCATTTGTCGTCTGCTGCAGACAGGCAGCGGTAATCGTCCCTAGCAGAGTGAGTTGCGGTTCTTACCGTACTTAAGGCTTCTAAGCACATACTGATTTGCAAAATATGCTCCGTAAATTTAGCTGGCCGCTAACGCGACCAACTAAAAAGGAGACGAAGCTTGTAAATTTACATTTAAACGACATTTAAAATATGGATTCTTTAATTATGTATTTACATTTACAGTAGTAAATATACGTTTCAAAATCTAGTCGCTAAACTGCAAATGAAAGGACAATGAAACGAAATGCGAAAACAACAACAGCAAAAAAACAACTATAAAACAACAATGACAAAAAGCCAAATTTCTACCGGCACATACCGTTGTGTGCATGTGAGTCCCTAAATTCGATTTGCTGCACTTAGAAACTGAACTTCTCCGAGTTCTCGCCTGTCGGGACAATGTGCGGGAACAAAAACTATCACGTGTCCGGACAATGTGCGGAAACAAAAACTATCACGTGAACACAAATGCGAACGACAACGGCTACTTTCCGAACAAAACGTCAATCGAAGGTATGTTTTCTGATATTTTCTCCGTTTTAGCAGAACACATGTTACAATGCCTTGGTGCACCGTACGCAGTGCGAATTCTACTTTTCATTGATGTATTGCTCATATTTGTAGGTATAATACTTTTTGAGAACATTCAAAGACAACTATCGAACTCGACAATGCAGACGACCACACATCTTTTTTATTTTGTGCGTTTCTCTTTTAAACGACCAAGTTGTCAATGTTTAACTATAAGAAACAGACCAACAGTTCAGCTTCAAAACTAAATAGTTTGAAAAAGGTAATAACATTGTCTATTGTATAAGTATACGGGGAAAAATAAATGTGCGAACGACCACACTTGAAAAACGTTTGTGAACGACCACACTTTGAAAATAAATTGTATGCGAACGACCACACTTAATTATTAAACACTCGTTTTGTTTATTACCTTTGTATACTTGAGTATAATTTAGTATATAGTAATAAAGTATCTATGCATATAACAATATTATTTTTTTTTATAGACCATTTATATACCGTACGGGACGATCGCATAAATATAATCTGCTGGAGAAGTCCAAGGATTTACCATCAGAGTGTGACTAGAACTGTGCGACATGCGTATCTAGATCCAAAGCAGTCGTTACTGATATTACGATCAAGTAAGTTAGGTGGCCTAACTGTAGGCTATGAAAACAAACTTCGTTTTGTTTATCCCGCTAGAACATATATGCTCAATTCCGATCGTTATGACAAAACAAATATCAAATGGAAACCACGTGTATTATTTAACTTCGAAAAAGGCTAGCAATGTTTTAACTTTTAAAAATATTTTTAAGTTACAAATACTTAAATACGAACCATATAAATGTGTTGCAATATATTTTATCATAATATTTGCGCTAACTGATGTTTAAAATAATAAAGCTCAATATGGTATGTAATCTTGCAGGGACCATTTCTTTGATCATCGAAAAGGGAGTAAGGAGAAAGGCGGGACCGTTGATACGGACAGATACTCTCTACCCTTGGTGTTAGGTGGGAAAAAGCTCGAAGAAATGAATCCAAAATGCTGGTTACTTCTAAAATGGGCTTAGCAGACGTCATCTAACTTTTATGGTGTTTTGTACTATATTGGAACAGCAAAACGGTGAATTCGAATGTAAATAATATAGATTATATACCAGCTCATGACAAATTCATTTAAAGGCAAATACCTATACGAACATATACCAACTGAATGTGCATTTTTTCTACATATTGTATCCCATGCGTCAGTGGCGTTTTTGTTTTTGATGAACACTTAATCTCGGCAGGAATATCCCTTCCCAGTCCCTCAGTGTCTCATCTCATGCTGGCGCAGAGACGACTTGCTTTAAAGAACGTTCCCACAAAAGCGGCATTTCTGTGGGTTTGAGTGATCCATCTGAAATTTACATTTTATTGCATGCATGCATGTGCCAAACATACAGTGTGTGGTCGTTCGCCTATAACTCGAGTGTGGTCGTTCGCAAATTTTAAAACAGTGTCGTCGATCGTTCTAAATAATAAAATAATAATATTGAGACTTAAATTTGGTCGTATTTGAAAAAAATGCGCATACTGACAGTAATTAACCCTTCACTTTTAATCGATTTAACAAAAAAACACTGGTCTTTCATAAAAATGTGTGGTCGTCTGCATCTTCGAGTTAGATATTTGTGTTTGAATGTTCTCAGAAAGTATTGTACCTAAAAATATGAACAATACATCAATGAATAGTAGATTTCGCACTGCGTACGGTGCGCCAAGACATCATGTGTTCTGCTTAAACGGAGAAAATATAAGAAAACATACCATCGATTGACATTTTGTCCGCAAAAAAAGCCGTGGTCGTTCGCATTTGTGGTCACGTGACAGTTTTTGTTCCCGCACATTGCGGGAAGCTGCGCAATGTGGATAACAGCTTTATCTCCAGGTCCCCGGTCGCCACGTAGCGCATCCGGGTATATCATTGCCTGATAACTTTATTTATTGAACAATAACATATGGAACATAATTTATGCAAGTCATGTGATTCGTTGTTTAAAAGAATTAAGTTATTTTGTAGTTAATTGTTTATACCAAACTATTAAATCCGGCTTCATGTAAACAGGGGTCGTCAACGGAGAAATCAATGCTTATAACAGGTCATACTAATATGAGATAGGTTGCGGAAACTTAGAATAATAATGACCGTATTGTGATATCCACATGCGATACTCAAAATTGTATAGCAAATGTAAGTTAAATATAAGGATTTATGAGAAAAATGAGATAAAACAAATTTTAGTATTGTATTTAGCTCGAACATGTTATGGCATGGGATTGGGAAGGAAAAAGGTCTGGTATGCTGTCGAGATATGAATAATAACGGGTTACTGCCTGATCTTTTGTAATATATCAGCAAAGGCTTAGAATAATAAAGCCGTTTTTAAGTTAAAAAAGGCTTTATTTATGTGACAAATGACATTCATGCGTTTACTGTTATTGAATAGTTGGTAGTCAGTGCTAATTTATAACGGGGTTTGTTAACATAATTACATATTAAACGAAATACTTTGTACAAAATGAACGCTATTCTGTCGAAAAGCTTAAGTAAGTTATGTAGCATGTGTCTTTATATACAAACAAATCGTCGTTATATGCAATGAATACTTCTTTGAATGAGGTGGTTACTTCTTTTTAGGGTGTTGTAGCTTCTAAAGATGATGTGGATGCTTTTGTATATAATGTGGTTATTTCTTTATATGATGGTGATTATTCCTCATATGGTTTCGTATCTCCTGTATATAGTTTTTGTAAGATATGGACGCGTCTTTATATGGCGTGGTTACTTCTTTTTATATGATGTAGAATTTCGTTACATGATATCTTTAATTCTTTTAATGATGTGGATACGTCTGTGTATGGTTACATCTTTATATGTAAAGAAACTGCTTTATATGGTGTGGTTACATTTGTATAAGATTCTACTTCGTATGATGTGATAACTTCACTATATACTGCCGACACTTGGTATGATTTGGATACTTCTTTTATAGTACGATAAATTCTTTACTTGAGTCGCGTTCTGAGAAAACTGAACGTATTGCTTGTGCGTAAAGTGTCGTCCCTGATAAGCATGTGCAGTCTGCGCAGGATAATCAGGGACGACACTTTCCGTTTTTTATGACATTTTACGTTTTAATGAAGTCTCTTCTTAGCAAAAATGCAATTAAGGCTGAAAATGTCGTCCCTGATTATCCTATGCGGATTGCACAGGCTCATTTGGGACAACACTTAACGCACATGCATTATGCCCAGTTTTCTCAGAACACGACTCATATTATTTAGATACCTCTTCCTAAGGTGAGGTTATAGCTCTTTATAATTTGGATATTTCTTTATACGACATGCTTACGTTTTGATTTGGTGTGGTTACTTGAGTGTATGATGTTGGTACTTCTTTACATGGTGTGGTTAATTATTTATATTCTGTTTTTTATTTGGTATAGTTACTTACTCATGTTGTGTGGCTAATTATCAATATGATGTGAATACTTCTCAATATTATGTGGATAATACTTTTAATAAAGTGTGATAACATAACTGCTTTCTTTTTGAGTGGTAGTGCATTGATATAAAACCAATAATTACATTATGTGGTCAGAAAGTTTAGTTTGCCCAATTTTCTATGTAATGTAATATCCGCCAGCCCATGCATGATGTTAAATGACATTCTCATTTTAACTACTGTCATATGCTTTCTGATACATGGTCTTTGCATTTTGCCTAGATTTTGCCTAGTTACATTTGCTATGCAAACATTTCATAGTAATGTCGCATGTTGATAAGTTTATAATTACCTCATATATATCTTTACTTCGTGTGTGTTATTGACAACTGTAGTTGAACTTTTGGAATTTGTATTAATGCTTATTCTAACGGCGTTCTTTTACGTTGTTTGTTTGTATAGGTCCCTGCTAAATTTAACATGCTGTTAATATCTTTGTGGATCTATATACTTTTTAATTCGATTGCTAGTGCGTCTTTGATTAAGAATTAGTGTTCGGTTTTGCATACACCGCCATTATAAATAGTTCACAATCCGAAAGGGGAACCAGTATTAATAAAACTATTTCAGCGCAAATTGCAGCGTAAATTACTATTGCCGGGAGATCACTCTTAACATCAAAATCCAAATCTCCGGTATCAACCGTGATACATCGACTATTTCTGGAATCCTTCGTAAAAAGCGGTGATAGAGTAAAAAACTTGCCCGTCGACATAATGCCTATTGTTTTGCTTGGATTCCCACTATCGACACCTTATTGCTGTTGTAAACGCTTTGAGAAAAATGATGCAACGCTTTGAGAAAAATGATGCCCAGGTAAGTACTACTTTTTGTGATTTATTTACGCTATAACAGGAACTTAAAAGCTTAACGTGTCTCTATTGTAACTAGCTAAAGAAACTTCAGCGTACAGTTTATTTAGTATTGACAGACATGACAGACAGACAGACAGGCCAAAAACAATAAACCCCTATCATAACTGAAAGACATTGAAGAGATGAGTAAATTATATATATATACCTATATATATATATATATATATATATATATATATATATATATATATATATATATATATATATATATATATATATATATACGCATGCTTAGAACCTTGGCAAGCAACATTGGACACAGCCGGACCTGCAATAACACAGCAGACATGGATTTTTGATGGCATTCACACTTACGCAAGAACATGACTATATATATATATATACATGCGTATATATATATATAGTCATGTTCTTGCGTAAGTGTGAATGCCATCAAAAATCCATGTCTGCTGTGTTATTGCAGGTCCGGCTGTGTCCAATGTTGCTTGCCAAGGTTCTAAACATGCGTTCAGGGCGATTGTGATCTTCTAAAATTAAGCCAAGGCCCTGGTGTCGTTTAGGGGGCTCCATCCAGCAATCACTCCAATGGTGGATTCAGGACACCCTTTATGACCAAGGTGAGTGCATATCTTGTATGTGTGTTTGTTTTTAAAGTTTATGAGGTTTTGTCATGACAATGCGGCATTGAGTGAGGATCACCTAAGTAAGCATTCAATATACCACTGCAATATCAAAACATCCGCATCCAGCTATTCTTGTGAAAACAATAATGTTAAAATGCATCTATAGACTAGCCTTGAAATATAATGAACGATTCCTCTACTATTAGTGCATCTGATTTTAAATTTTCTTGTAGTTTTTTTTATTTATTTTCCCTTTAATAGTATATTGTACCACATTTCAAACAAGTTATAAACAATATATACCAGCTTGTTATCTTTGAGATTTTGATCACAAAAAATGTCTAAAGGAGAAATTTACTTCAGAAGCTCATGCAAAAATGGGTCTTAGGACATATCAGCGCGGTGCTGCAGATATGCCTCTGCCATCCGTACACTCTGATAAGGAGTCATAATGTCCCCTTATGAGACCACGACACCTTACGTGACTTTATGGCAGACAGGTAGGCAAATGCACAGGCTGGTCTGCAGTTTTTCAGGTCGCATCTGTTGAAGTTAGATTCTAATATCCATTCGCACGACAAGGCTCATAAACATTAATGTTCAACATTGTACGACCTGGGTCTTGCTCAAAACGCAGTGATGGCAGTGAAGTGACCGACACCATGTGGGTCTCTTTCTCATCAGATTTACCGCATCATGACTAATCACGGGTTTGGTGGAAAAGACTTCTCGTCTGCTTTTAAATTATTGCTCGATTAGAACAAGCAAAAGACATGATAAATAACATCATTATGTACTATTATTATTTTCTAAATGTATATACTAAAAATCATGTAAATACATGAATGAACGTTTATTAGAAAACTATTGTGAATGATTCAAGAAATTTGAAAACTGATTTTAAAATGAATTTGTTTTATAGATTGTACAAGATTTTTTACACTTGAGGTAATTATTTTGTAAAAAAAACAACAACAACCTTTTCTTCGATATAACTTAAAATATAATTGTTGATATTTACCTGGTGGAATATGTTTTTATGCCCCCGGTAGGGTGGCATATAGCAGTTGAACTGTCAGTCAGTCAGTCAGTCAGTCAGTCAGTCAGTCAGTCAGACAGTCAGTCAGTCAGTCAGTCAGTCAGTAAGTCTGACTGTCAGTCTGACTGTCTGTCTGTCTGTCTGTCCATCCGTCCGTCCGAAAACTTAAATGGCCATAACTTTTTCAATAATGAACATAGCAACTTAATATTTGGCATGCATGTGCATCTCATAGAGCTGCACACTTTGAGTGGTGAAAGGTGATTGCGAAGGTCATCCTTCAAGGTCAAATGTCAAATATATGGCGTCTGTCCGTCCGTCCGAAAACTTTTAACATTGGCCATTACTTTTTCAATATTGCAGATAGCAACCTGATATTTGGCATGCATGTGTATCTCATGGAAGCTGAACATTTTGAGTGGTGAAAGGTGGAGATGAAGGTCATCCTTCAAGGTCAAATTTCAAATATATGGCGTCTGTCTGTCCGTCCGAAAACTTTAACATTGGCCATAACTTTTTCAATATTGAAGATAGCAACTTGATATTTGGTGCTGCACATTTTGAGTGGTGAAAGGTGAAGGTTAAGGTCATCCTTCAAGGTAAAAGATCAAATTTTGCAAAATTTAAGAAAGCAACTTGATGGTTGGCATGCATGTGTATCTCATGGAGCTGCACATTTTGAGTGGTGAAAGGTCAAGGTCATCCTTCAAGGTCAAATTTTAAATTTTGCAATATTGAAGATAGCAACAAATATGTGGCATGCATGCGTATCTCATGGAGCTGAACATTTTGAGTGGTGGAAGGTCAAAGTCAAGGTCATCCTTCAAGGTCAAAGGTCGAAATTTTGCGATATTGAAGATAGCAACTTGATATTTGGTATACATGTGTATCTCATGGAGCTGCACATTTTGAGTGATGAAAAGTCAAGGTCATCCTTCAAGGTCAAGGTCAAATTTGCAATATTGAAGATAGCAACTCGATATTTGGCATGCATGCGTATCTCACGGAGCTGCACATCTTGAGTGGTGAAAGGTCAAGGTCATCCTTCAAGGTCAAGGTCAAATTTTGCAATATCGAAGATAGCAACTCCATATTTGGCATACATGCGTATCTCATGGAGCTGCACATTTTGAGTGGTGAAAGGTCAATGTCATCCTTCAAGGTCAAATATATGGCTTCAAAGCGGCGCAGTAGGGGGCATTGTGTTTCACAAACACAGCTCTTGTTTGTTATAAAACGCTTTTGTTCAGCCAGAAATGTCTTGGATAAAATAATATTTTTATGTAATTTTCACACTGTATAAAGGGTGTTTCAGCATATAACCTGAAATCAGACTGCATGTAACCGGTTGTTACATCAGTATGAGTTTGTGTTTATTTTGTATGTACCAATATATATTTTGAAGGAGTCGAATAGGCACTGTAATTTTCTATCTTGATTACTAAAAACGTGCATTTAAAGAAAGAGCTTTATACGACAGTGCCTCTTCAAAAGTCAACATTTTGTTTCCATGATAGGTTGTGTTTTGAAATAGCAATTACAATACTTGTTCCTTTTAAAAGATGCAAATGGGAATGTTGTTTATGGTAGTTGTTGTTGAAATCAATATGAATTGCTATGAATAGAGTAGTGAGAACTGTATGTGCTTCTTTAGTATGGTATTGTTTATAATAAATACCAGTTTAATTTATCATATAGTGTGAATAGCCTTTTAAAGTTTACAAGAAATGCCAATTGTGTTGTTGTTTTGAAAGATGATTGCATCTTGTTGTGAATAATGAATAAATCTTATTTATTAGAACAATTATGAGATTTTCAATAAATTGCAAACCACTGTTGCTGCTCTTCATTGGATATATTTTTTAACAGTGCATTCCTTTAAAGTGATATTATGGGCATCTAACAGTTTATAGGTGTCTATCGCAACCGTTGTTTATTTTTGATGTTTTCACTTCATATACACTTATATTTGTTAATGCAGCATCAACATACTAAAACAATATCCCGGAGAGAGAAAAATAATGCATTTGAATATCAACCGTACTTTCGTTTGACAACTGATCACGCATGTACAATGTGAACCTAAATTTAGTTTCAGTGCAGATTCGTTTATACGACACAAAGACACCATTTTGTTTTACGGATCATTTCGGCTTACAGGACTGGGTGGGTCACGTAAAATATATAATATAAAATTAAATTTTTATAAACAACTAGTAGCATGATGAGTTGCAGATAATTGGTCAGTAACCACATTTTAACTTACTCTTTTGACCTGTTAATTCTTTTCAGCTCAATTCAACAGTGAAAAATGCCCATAATATCACTTTAACATTTGAGTCTGGCTCTGGGAAAATTGGACCCAATGCATGCGCTCAAAATGTTGTCTCAGATTAGCCTGCACCGTCAGCATAGGCTTATCAGGAACAACACTTTCCGCCAGAGACTTTGTTTATCGAACAATTCCATTTAGGTAAAATGTCATCGCTGATTTGCCCTGATTAACACTTGACAAACATGCATTAATACCAATTTCCCCAGACCTTGGCTCAATTATGTTGTTGCTGTGTGTCTTGTAATGACTGTGGATGAAGTCATCCATGATGAAATAGCGTGTCAACATAATAATCTAAATACTGAATAACCTTTTTTACAAATTTATTAGGAAACATATGTATTACATGGCATACTGGTTAAATAAATATTAGGATGAAACATACATTAAATAAACATCATCTGAAAACAAAATGATCACTCTGGTCGTGTTGCTAGTGTATCCCACACATACTGCTTATGACAAGACATATGCAACTTTAACATGAGCATACAATTGTTTTCAAAACAATCTATACACTGGTGCAATATAAGTTAAAAACCTACATATACATGTGAGATTGCACTACTGTCTGGTTATATGTATATGCCTGGATGAACAATAAATAAACTGATTTATATTAGTTAATTACAGATACTTCATCATGGTTCTATAATTTGTGTAAAATAAATGCATACAATTACAAAGAAATTAATACCCGTCATTTTGTTTGCCAAACTCTTTTTTTACACGTGTTAACTTCTTTCATGTAAAAGAAGTAATATATATGGAAAACATTTTTGGTAGCAAATTATATTGTTGCTAGTGTTCACCTTTAACTTATTAAAGACATAGAATAAGTGTGGAAAAGCACATAACCTCATTAAATGCTAGAATTCAGGGTCCTGTCTTAACAAAGATCTTATGACATTTTTGGTTATAACTGAATTTTCATCTTACAATAAATAGGCATTTTGAATCTGTATGATCCTAAAATAAAGGGCATGTGAATATTGAAAGGAAATAAATACAATTGACCCTTGCTCTGGGAAAATGGGTTTTAATGCATGTTCCTAAAGTGTTGTCGCAGATTAACTTGTACGGTCCGCACAGGCTAATCAGGGAAGACACTTTCTGGTTTTATGAGATTTTTCTTTCAAAGAAAGTATTTCTTTCAAAGAAAGTATTTTGAAAAAGAAAATCCCGTCTAGGCCGAAAGTGTTGTCCCAGATAGCATGTGTGGACCACATAAGCTAATCTGGGATGACACTTCACACACACGCATAAAGCCCATTTCCCCAGAACGCGGCTCAATTTGATTGAATACATGTACCAGGTCTACTTAACCTAGGCTGTTCACTGCAAACAAATTATAACTAATGTCTAAATGTCAGCACAACAAAATAGAAAGGCAATTCATTTTTACTAAAAAACTACACCATTGAAATCTAGCAAGAACATATCTGCTTACCAATATACAAAATGTGTGAAAAAGATGCTTGTAAAATCATTGCAAGATAAGTAAAATAATGTGAAATAAATCAATTTCTCTAATATTATGTTGAGCTTAAGCATGACAAATGCTCAAATGGCAAACAACAAATTGCTGCATGATTGAATAAACAGTTCAATATGTTCCAGCAGAATATTTCTTATTAAGATTGGCCTTATTTTTTTTAATCTTAATAAAATACCACTTAAGATATTGGATACAGAGCTGCCAAAATTCTTAGCAATAAAACACATAACACACTCTATTATCATTATCAGAACATTTAGACTGGTCCCTGAAGGTTTTTCTTAAGCTGCTTGCAGCTCCAGTTAATCTGATTCACCTTTGTGCTGGTGTCTCTCCCTGGTAACGTCTAGCTCTTCAACAGGTGGCCATTAGTTGTAACCAGGAACCTGCATTTACAGTTGGGAAGTGAATGCAACACATTTGTCTTGTTAAGATTGAAATAATTTATTATTTAGCTTGATTTATGCAAGAGCTTAAGCCTTATTAAGAAACGTTAAGTATATGCAATTGTATAACTGATAACTTATTATAGTTATTTACCTTGGATTTTACGGGCAAAAAAACATTTTAATTCTATAACTGATACCAGCAGAGTTACCGGTATAACCTGTGCAGTTTGAACCTGACTCAACTTGATACACATGTTAATTTGTATACAGTACTTATAAGTGCCTTGTTGTGGAATCTGATTTTCTGTATTGCAGCGATATCTTTGCCCAATTGGAAAAAGGACGGTACACTTGGGAATTATTTTTTTTAATTCAAAAGTGTTTGAAATATCCTAAACTATGGAACTCATTTCATAACCCTTTTTAGAGTTAGCTGCTAAAAGCATTTTCCTTATCATTCATTATGTAGGGAGTTTCAAGAACAAATTGAAAGTACAGGAAGGTCTTGTAAACAATAATTAGGAAGTTTTCAATAATAAATGACTTCTTTAAGTTTGCACAGTAAAATAAGATGTATATGCATGAATATTATGAAACAATTGAAATCTTTACATTAAAAAATAATTAGTGTGGTATAGACTGTAGTTCCAAAATATCTAGCACAGGCCTCTTTACAGATGCCTACCTGCTTACACCTGGGTGTAATAGTCCAGTGCTTACACAGCCACAGTTCCTGCATGTCCATGCCTCCTTCTTTTACTGTCGGGTGCAACAATTGCCTTTGCAGCACTAGTGCTACTGACAGAGGTTACTGGTGCAGGTGCTGGTACTGTGTACTCCTGTCACATGTGTTGACATTCAACAAATCTGCTGCCTGCCTTAAAAAAGCAGCTGCTCTTTGCTGTTGGCTCATATCTGCAAATGTATTCATGTACATTATTTTTTATATATAAAACAAGTCACCATTATGTAGTATAATCATTGATTCGAGAGATAATAACTTTTACGTAGTCAGATATTACACTTGCTGATGTAAGTTTCTATACATATTTAACAGAAATATGATTCTATCTGCTTTGATCATCTAAGTACCATCTTTATGGGAAATCTTCAACCCCCCCCCCCCCATTATGCGAGTTATGGAGGTTTCAGTAAATGATAAGTTCGGTAAATTGGATTTATATAGTAAATGCCGTGGAGGTTTCGGTAAATTGGTATAAATAGGGATTATAGCACCTTTAGTCGATAAGCGTGTACATTAATTGAGTGGTTTGGCAATAATTAAATTATCTGATTAAAATGTACGGAGTTGAAGTTATCAATTTAGAGATGTTTGCAAAGTGTTAATATTCAATATCCAGGCTTGAAACCTATTAATATTCTAATCAAGGGAGGTCAATATATATTAAAAGTTTATCTTTAGGTCATGATTTTTTTGTTTTTAATATATTGTTTTATACAATTACTTGGAAAAACCTTAATTAAAGTGTATCAGATAAAAATAATAATAATGTTATCCAATATATATATATTTTTTTGAAATGAAATGAAAGATTCAAATATGTCCTATATATTGTATCCATGTTTTAAATGTGTTTTTTAATATATGGTAAATAAAACGGATTACAAAGTTAATCAGTATTTTTTATTCAACGGATTTGTTCAGGCAAAAAATGAAATCAGTTATTTTGGCCGTAAATTCCATTGTTCCAATACAGTAGCCAGGTGCCTGTGTATTAAGCTGATAAGATAGGGATCCCCACAGTAGGTTGCTGATACACAGTGTATTCATTCGGGTCTGCTGGTGTTATGTTAGAAGTTTAAAAAAAGCACCAATTATTAAAAAAATAGTATTGAGTTATTTAAATCGTAAATTTACTTTCAATAGAGTTACATTTTGAATTCAATCTATATTTTTTTGGTTTGGTACCTACAATTTCCTAAAATAATTCGTATTAAAAAGTTCAGAGGTAGCATTCATGCCCCTTAATTCTTTACCGTAGGCATAGCATTAATTACTCAACTCAAAATTAATCCACAGTTTGCAAATATATGCCCCTGATGTTATTGTAAGCCAGTAATATGTGTCATTAACACCTCATTGTAGGTATACCACCTCTATAAAAACCAATTTACCGAAACCTCCACGGCATTTACTATATAAATCCAATTTACCGAACTTGTCATTTACCGAAACCTCCAGCACCCATGTACTAACATCTTGATGTGTTTGTTTGTATGGTGTTTTTGCCCGTGTATTTAACTTACATTATGGCAAAGATTCACTTAATTATGCTTCCTGGGTTTCACTAGTACTAGGCTAGGGCTCTGCAGTCTGGCCAGATGAAACTCCCATGAAAAAAAATCAGCACCGCGCGTGAGGATCGAACCCAGGACCCCTGAGTTACAAACTGTAAACATTAACTGGGTCATGGAGCTACACATTATAGATGCAAAGAAAAATAAGATCGAACAACCATTTAAGTCTATACAAGAAAAATCTTCATTAAATGTGTCTGTTTGAAGACACCTGTTAGGTAACTTTTCAACACATACTGTGATCAACTCAATCCCATTTTGGTCAACTTATACCTGTTTTTGGTCAACTGGTGCCTATCCAAAGTCATCTCGTACCCAATATACAGAAACAGGTGTAAGATGGTCAACATATATTGATAATAGTATAAAACAGTATCCGAAATATAAACATTTGAAATGAAAAAGAGAAACCATTTAATTCCAGAAAATATAATTACTATTGATCGTAAATGAGGTAACTGTGCATACTTATTTTCTTACATTGCTTTCCATTTCAATTAGTTCTTTGTATGAACTTCATTGCCGTATTGGGGATAAACTAGTAAAAAAACAATTAAAAAGAATCATTTGAATAAGATACAATTTTACCGACCTAGGTATCAACCGATTTTATTAGATAAATGACAACGTTACGAAGATATGCGATGAAAACAGAATGAAATTAATAGTTAAATTCAAACAAGCCAACAGTAAGGCGTTTTGATCATCGTAACCCATTTTCGTTACAACAATGCTATTCTCGATTTCGACATTGTCAAATCACGCGTAACGATAACGCGCGAGATTTGAGGTCAGGGGGGTTCCGGTGTTGCGCACAGAAGTAAACAATCGATCAGCTGTTAAAAAGTGTGAGAAAAAAGATTGTTGACTAAATTAACGTCTTGAAGTTATAAAATCGGTAAATTAACGTTTCTTTACATGTGTTTATAGGGTTAGGAATATATTAATATGAGGAAGCATGGGGAAAGAAGACTTCTGTTGTGCAAATGGATGCAGTCATGACCGTTCCAGGGGTGCTACATGTACCTTCTACAATATTCCAACTGACAAGGAACTAAGATCTGCATGGCTCACAAAGATAGCACATATAGTGATAGTGACAAAATATGGAAAAACTGTAGCAAAGCCTTGGGTCCCAAGCAAATCGTAAAAACTTTGCGGGTGCCACTTTGAGAACCCCCCACCCTCCACATGTCGAAAAAAGTGGTTTGTGGTTCCAAATATCTTCTCACACAGGAAAACCCCTACAAAGCCCAAAAGATTACCACCAAGAGAAAGACATGTGGAAACAGTATCTACTCACCCCTCAAATTTGATTTCCAAGGTAACATAAAAATACTATTTAGAAAAACATTAATATTTGTACAAAACAAAGACAAAAAACTTTGACATTACCAGCTAGCAGTCTAGTCCAATAAAAGAAAAATGTCAAGTCTTCATAATGTTTGCTTTGTTTGTATAATTATAGTTTTAATTACCAGTGATAATTTCATGAGTTTTGATTGTGTAATCATCATGATTAATTACTTTCATAATATATGTCGAATTCATTACAGCACTCTAGTATCCCAGCCTGCAGTGATTTAAGTGATCCAATCGAAACTGAAATAGTCATCTTGGAGAGGGATGTCTGTATGGAAAATGTTGCAGAAAAAAGGCTCTAAGGTATTTATGCTTACAAAATGTCTTGACAGCACACCTTTGATCCAATTATAATAATGCATAAAAATAACGATTACACTCACTACCTGTTAGTGTTTCAGTCAGCGAAAAACATCCGATATCCAAGCGGTTGCGTTTAAATTGTGCAGTCGCGACAGACATTATGCATGTCATTGCTTCATGGTTACTAAAAATTGGTTATACACTAGCACTTGTACTTGATATGGTTTTATTTTTAATTATTTCAAATATTTTACATTCAACAATCAGTGTGCTGATTGCTAGATTAATTATGTACAATATCTAATGAGATACTACTAATTTTTAATTTCAGTTGCCTTACAACGACCATGACTATCTGCAAACACATGTTGATGAAGGTGCACAGACACTCCTCGATCAACACCCTGATCTGCAGTTGTATATGTCACAAAGTCAGAAACATGAACAAGAGGCGATTGAACTTTAGGAAATGAAGACAAAGGGACAAATACTAAAGTTTGACTATGTAAGTTGTGATGAAAAGTTATTTTCATATTACACTGGCCTGAAAGTAAATGTCCTCATGGCACAGTTCCAGTATCTCAAGCAAAAGCATCATACATGAAATACCCTTATGGCGCCAGAACTGTGCTTTTTAACCACCATGCGAGTGATAAAAATAATAACAAACAGAAACCTGGAAAAGTGAGATCAACTACTCTAGAAGAGGAAATGTTCTTTATCTGGTTAAATTACGATTGGGACTTCAAACTGCTGACTGTGCTATCAGGTTTGGTGTAGCAACTTCTACATTTAGCTCAATATTTACAGCATGGGTGACCCTTTTGTCTCAAGAGTTGGAATTAATATGTAAGATGGCGGACACCACAGAATATGACAACAATGAACAGGCCAGTTGCTTTGAGGAGTTTCCAAATGTCAGAGTTATTATAGACTGCACCGAGCTGTTTGCAGAAACCCCAAGTGCGTTAGGTGCCCACAAACAATTCCATTCAAATTATAAACATCATTCTACAGTGATGTTCTTAGTGGGGATGAACTCTGGTGGAGCCATTACACATATCTCAGATATGTATGGAGGAAGAGCACGTGATAAGTTTATAACGAATGAATCACATGATCTCCTAAACAGTCTAAACCCAGGAGAGAAGGTCATGGAAGACCGCGGTTTTACGATTGCAGAAGATCTTCCTGTTGGAGTAAAGCTGATCATTCCCTCTTTCAAGCACAAAGACAATTCCCAGTTTTCGAAAACCGAGCTCAAGAACAATAAAAAGATATCTGAAGCTCGTGTTCATATTGAAAGAGCAATTAGAAGAATAAAGCAATTTCAGATCTTGAAGCAAGAGATGAAGCTTACTCAAATAGATATTTACTGTAATATTGTTAAGGCATGTGCATATCTGGTGAACTTTCAAGACCCCTTCTTAAAAGTCGAATGATGTTTCAGATCAAAGAAATGAACGAGCATCAAATACAATCTGGTGCTTAACATGCACATAAATGCAGTGAAAAACATGTGCTTAACATGTATGTGGCAACATGAGTAAATGTGCAATTTTTATAAAGAGTTCTGTTTCCTTACATGTATATAAATATAGAAATATGTTGAAAACTAGCATACAGTACCTAATGTATTGATTTACATCGATATAGTGATCATATATATAAAGCAGGGCATTTCTATGTAAATAGTTGCCATGTTTATATATGCTTGTTTTATATTTTGAACCATTAACTCTTATTATGTAGCAAGTGTAATATATGATAAAAAAAATCTACGATGTGTTTTGTGAGCTAATAAAGTTCGAGAGACATTACATAAATTTTGTTAATGCTATTCTTTCTTTGCAAAACATACCCGACCTGATGTTACACAAATTGATTTCTAATACCGTTTTCCCTTATTTTATGTTAACTTATATGAAATGACCCACGAATATTAATTGACAATTGTAGAATTATCTTTAGTATATATATTTTTTTAATTAACAAATAATTATGTCCATCAAAGTAACGTTATTGTATTTGTTGTAGTGTTTCGACCGTTAAATTCAGAAAAATATACAACTATAAAATATTGACTTTAACTGTTACATTTCAAACGACACAGCAAACCCAATTGTGTTATTTTATCAACTGAGCATTATAATCTCTCTTAAGGTAATTTCAGCTTCCACACTGTAGGCATCGTGCCCTATTCGTTTTATCAATTTACGATACTTTGAAGTTACTTCAAAACTATATAGCGGGAATGTGAAAATGGTTAAGGTTCTATTCAAGATGACGTCAGGGTAATAAATTGACATTGAGAGGATAATTTTACCGACATTATAGGTATTGTTGATCATAGTGAAAATATTATGATAGAAATGCATAATAAATTTCAAACTAGCAAAACCTTTTTATTTTCTATAAACATGTAATTTAACAATTTCACAACTAATATCGTTCTACAACTCTACATTATTAAGAAATTATTAGTCCCCCGACAGTTTCCTAAAAAGCGTTTTTTAAAAAAAATGCAGTTTACTGAACAATTTATTAGATTTACTGGAACCACTCTTGACTCCGATATTGATTGTTGCACAATAACCGACACTTATGTTCCATCTTTGTCTATAGAAAACAATTTGCTGGTCGTTTTAGAAACTTAAATTTACCATGGGATTTTTTTATTTCCTGTATGGGAGATAAGCATAATGATATGCTCAATACATTTCGAATGAGCGTTTTATGAATCACTTTGTTTACCCCGATGAAGTCAATAATATGAAACTTTGAAGCGTATTTCCAGACGAAATTGCGCATGAAATAGATTTTAAAAATTAAAAAAACACAAGCTCCGAACATTTAAAATGTTAAGAAAATAACTAATAATAATCTAATATCGGTTTAACCAATCACATCATATGTATACGTCATACAAAAGTGATGTTTACAGCATCTATATAAAGGTGTTCATGTAATGGTGTTTTCTTTAAATCACCTGACCAATACTATGTTAATATTATGATGACAGTATCAGTCAACTTCTAAATATAATGAGTATTTGAAGCAAGGTAGTGCGACTATAACAACGATTGAAACATGACGCGCATTTGTTTTTATATGATGTTTCAATAGAAATGACATTTAATAAACCAATTGTCCATCAATAATTCCAATTAATCTTAACATTTAGGTAATTGTTTTCAACACTTACGCGGTCAATAATAAATGACACAAATGTTGCGGAAAGATATATCAGGTGTGGTAATTGTAAAGTGATGTACCGAACGCGGGCACCTTTTAATCGTACACGCAAATAAATGAAAAATTCGGATTCATCGATCGAATATTATTACAGTTTATTAGTTCATTTACGTCTCATCCACAATTCATCATGCCATTATAACAATCAAAGATACATAGCATGTATGAATGTAGCCATTCTTAGAGATTTATAAGAGACTATCAGTATCACAATCTCATAAAAACTGACATAAAATGCAACATACATAATATAGTGCACTTATCAAACTAAAATATATCTGTTTAAGGTTTTATAACTATTATGTTCAATGTTCAACAATACTAATTTATTTACATATTAAAAACTTTATTAATTTCTGCTAATCAAGACATTTAAGTATTTGTTTAAAATGGTATTAAAACATGACATTAAGAGTTGATGTTTTCACATAGCTTTACAAACTATTTTCTGGTAAACAAACAGTATAAAATATATAATCTTTTATTTTCCCTAATCAAATATGAAAAAGACTCGATAAGCAGAAATTTTCAGATATATCATAAGACTTATCATTATTATAAAAACAAACATGCAGCATAAAGATTGAAATATGTGATTTAGTTAAAAGATCTACTTTACAAAGTATTATTTCTAATTTTCAGAATGTTACAGCAGGCTTTTGCCAAAGTTTGTATGATATCTGGATTGGTAAACAAAAACTTAAGTTTATCTCCTTAACACAAAATTAAGAAGTTAACATCAATCTGCTTGGCCTTATTAATTAATATGTTTCGATCATATTCATAAATATGACATTCTAACAATACATTTGCTTCATATACATAATTAGATAAACATAATGGACATAATCTATCCTTTTCTGGTAAATTTTCATAACGTCCAGTTTCTATTCTAAGTGGGGCTACATGTGACGCCCGATCTTCAGATCAAAAATCAATGTGTTTGAATAGGAGAAGCCAGATATAAGAACCGGTATTTTAATGGCGTTAATTGAAAAAGAAATATCAATAACAAACCCGACATGAAATCTGACCCCAACCTTCAAGACGAAAATTCATCACTGACTCGTTGCATACACACATCATTTCTAGTCCTCTTCTGGAGACCGTTTATTTTTACCACCAAACGCCGAAATCTGGGAAACGATGCAATTTTGACGATTCGGAATATAATTTGGAGGTATTTACATTCATTATAAGTAACTGTCAGTTATTATAATTATTTATTTAACTTTAATACCCAATCTTAATGGCCTTAGATTTAGCAACATATGTGTCACAAACGCCTATTTTTGTGAGCCCAAATCTTCTTATTAAAGTTAAAAATTTCAATATTTCGTAAGATTTTTGATAATGGTCAGGGCTCATTTACACATATGAGCCGCGTTCTGAGAAAACTGGGCATAATGCATGTGCGTAAAGTGTCATCCCAGATTATCCTGTGCAGTCCGCACAGGCTAATCAGGGACGACACTTTCCGCCTAAACTTGATTTTCGGCAAGGAGGGACTTCCTTGAAACTAAAAATACCATAAAAGCGGAAAGTGTCGTCCCTGATTAGCCTGTGCGGACTGCACAGGCTAATCTGGGACGAAACTTTACGCACATGCATTAAGCCCAATTTTCTCAGAACAAGACACATATATATAACACCCTTTAGTTCATCAATTTATAAAGAGCATTCGATTCTGACTCGTAAGATCTCGCCGTCAACCAGACATCGAAACTCGTCTAACAGATTTTACAATATAGGATCCGATCTTTCAAAAGAAAGCTTGTTTATGTTTTAATTATTGTTAAGATGTCAAACAACTACGTGTGAAACCACTTCCGCGTTAATGAATTATAACATTAGAATCAACATGACATCGGCGTGGACAGACATCTGGACGCCGAGTAGTACAATCAACTCCTCTTAGTTTTCAATTTATTTAGATTGAGCAAGCGCAATTGTTTCCGCGTATCGCTGTGTATAAAAGACTCTTGGTTGAAAAGTAGTCCATCGTTCGTTTTGTTGTTAATATTACAGCTTAACTATGAACAAACTCTGTCTGGTGCTGCTGCTCGTGGGTTGTGTCGCCCTGGTCACTATGCCTGTTGCCGAAGGTTAGTGGACATTTTTTTCTTTTAAATTTCTTTTAAGACTTAAGCTAGGTAAATAATATGGGTATTTTGTGGTTTCTTTTTCAATTAACATGGACGGAACTTTTAATAACCATGGTAAATTGCAATCGTATTTTCCATGTAATTTGTTTACTATTATCGGAGATAAACAAATGTCGGAAAAAAAATTAATCAAGTTAAAACGCGCACTATTTTTATGTCTTTGTATAGTTTCAAAAATCCAACTGCAAGCTATGACAATGCGGGGCTTAGTATCGCAAACATAATGAATGTAATATTCTGACTCAACTCTAGGTGTTTTTTCTCAATTTTTTTTGTTGACTTTTACCATCTTGCTAAATTGTGTGTTCGAAAGGGTAGTTGTTTGTTATGAGTCTCACCCAAATCTGATTTTCAGGAAGAATATTAGTATATTAGTATAGCCGATATTTAAGATTTTGTGTACTGACCTTCTCAATACTTAGTTAAGTGAACACTAAGATCTCATTTTCCCCGTTTCTTTAACATTTAGAGTGTTAAAGAAACGGGGAATTTTTTTTGTTCATACGATCGCGCCTTGATACAAGGCGGCACTTTGAACATCATTTTTCTTTCGTACTAAAACATTCTGGCGCAAACGGAAATTTATATGTTTTAACACTGCGCAATTCGGTTAGTGCAACATTGAAAGTCGTCTGACGACCTTTGACGTAGACACGTGACAATCAAAGCGACAGACGACACGATAAAGCGACATTTTAAGACGAAACACGACATTTTAACATTTGGTTTTCACATTATATTGCATATATTTGACATGAATAATTAAAATTGAACACGAGTTTAGTTTTATATTGTCGATTGTGGTTGTAAAATGTCGCAAGTCTTGTCTCGTTGTGCATCGCTTTGTTTGTCATGTGTCGTCCTCACATCGTCCGACATTCAAAACGACGCACAATACGACATGCGGTATTTCAAACGACATGCGACACTATATTAAAAAATTACCATGCAAATGTCGACTTAAACCCATCAATGAGCCTTTCATCGTTCGCTTATTTTTTTTAATAAGTTTAAATTGAAGCCATGTTGTTTGGCTATGGTTTGATGACCTCATTGATACTCATTGGTCGATGAACGTCATAAAAAGAATGGCAGAGTGACGTGTAATATTTTGTTGTAAAATAAAACATGGTAGGGAATATAGATACTTCGAGTAGAACGTTTAATTTGCACCACGTCCGTTTTTTGTTTTCATTTGTATTTAATAATTTTTCAATAATGTCATTGTTAAAAAATATTCAATATAAAGGAAAATTAACATAACATTTAAATGATGTCATGCACTTCGCCCTTGATATTGCTTTGTCTTATGGTTGATTAAACACACATCTTACACGTTCGATCGTTCAGGAAAAAATATTACACATCAACAAACTCATACCTTTGAGGCTAATGGGTATCTTTGTTTTATGCAATTATCGATGTTTAGTCTACAGGCCACATTTACTCGGATGCTTAAGGGTAACTCGTAATTTTATCATGATTTTTTTTTTCAATAAACATGCACTAACACTACTAAATTGTATATCGTTGAATTCTTATTAAGTTGTTACAATGTTTATTTTAAAATAACTTTTCTTGACTTGTCAGCATGCATATGTTTGACGTAATTGTAACCAGCGTCAGTGCGCATGCAAATCCCGATATTTCACGTCATCGGCATAAAAAAGGAAAAGACGTGTACACGTCACAATTCGACGCTTCATGTGATATCTATGAATTGTAGCAATGTATGTATTGTGAAAAGGGTATATTCATACACATCAAGACTATTGATTGTTCAGGCACGGTTTTACAGGGGGGGGGGAGGGGCACGAGGGGCACGTGCCTCCCCCCCAGCCGTTAAAGCCTTCTTTTTTTCTCGTTAGTTTATTTTTTGTGAAAAAAAGTTGGCAGATATTCCCGATTTACCCGATTTCCGACAGAAGACGTGCCCCTTCCGACCATACTGCCTCCTATCCACAGGGGGTCACCTGTTGTACGTTAAGACTCGATTATCACCGTCGCAAGAATCTCTTTAGTGCGATATGCTCTCTTTTCGGCAGATAGTTTAAGCGTCTGGGTAACATTAAGCGTCTGTCATGTACACTAAATAAGCGTCTGGATGATCTTGAACCTTGTTTTGATGTCAAGTATACCAATTAACACTGTATTGTCAGATGTAATAAACATGGGAACATTAGATATGGAGACTTTTCTTGCGGTATATAATACAGCGTATCACGGAATTGTCTCCATAAAAATGAAGCGAAAGGCAACAACACTGGATCGATTTTTGGTCTATTCAACAAACCAAAAAACACAGAGTCTGATTCTGAGCCAAAGTTGTCGAGTCTAAGGTAAGAATTTATTTTTTTTAATGGATTATAATGCGTTTATTGCGCTAAGTTTATTCAGTATGTTTTACTTGTTTAACTCTTAAGTATTGAAATATAGGAAAATAAAAAGATTGAGTGTAAATTTATTAACATATTTCTTTATACTAATAGTACAATAAATAAAGCCCAGACAATGATATGCATTGTATGCCTGTTCCGCTCTGTATACACCTTGTAGATATTAATTTCATTTAAATTGAATTTTATCAAATGTTTTGTGCACTTTTTTCAGCTTTTGAATGTTTAACTAATAACATTCACATGTTATCATGCTCTGATAAAATATGTTAATTGAAGTATTGATCAGACCAACAGTATTTATGTATATTTTGAAGTAAAATGTTTGCATAGTTAATTCAACTGAATTTTACATTTCTATATACTCTCTCTTTTTTATTTTCAGAACTCGCCACGAAGATGACTGTTTGAGTCCACCTACCAGCTCAGTGTGGTTAAATTAAGCTGCCAACCCCCAACCAATTTGAGCCACAGTTTATTTGTTACTTGTTGTACTGTTGAATGCCAATTACAATTTTAAATAAAAATTCAACATCTTTAACAGACAGCGTTTTATATTTTCTTCTTTATGTTGAAATCACCTATATTAAAAGTAAACGTATTGATATATAACCGTTCATTGTACACTGACCTCTTCTGGCCGCCGCCCCCCCCCCCCCCGCATTTGTTTTATGGAACACATTGTGTGCCTCCCCCCCCCCCCCCCCCAGTTATGTCCTCTCTGGATCCTGCCCTGGTGTTGGCTATTGAACAACAAACAAACTTTATTTTTAATATATAACCGTCGATATGCCCCTATTTGACGTGTTTCTTTTACTTTCTGTATCCCGTGATTTGTTGTGTTCCAGCCCAAGGCTTCCCCGGGCACTACCACGGGTACAACTATGGAGGCCACCACGAGGGCGGCTGGTGTCAGTGCAGACGCCGCTGTCGTTGGTTCGAGTACGACGCCGGCAGGTGCCAATGGGGCGGCTGGGGAAGACGCAATTGCTGCCCGACCCACAGGGGATAGGTCACGCAGGTTACGGCACATATTCGTCATATCTTTATTTCCATTTATTGATTAAATTTATAACAGAGATACTGCTTATTTAAGAGGCAGCTGTGTGTGTCCTACACACATTTAACGTAGCTAAAGTAATATGTGTACAGCTTCCATAGGGAGTTGTTTTTACGCTTTACTTGTCTATCTCCCTCTGATCAGATTGAGATGGCCATATACGAGAGGACAAGATTTGATATATTTGTTCGTTAATACAAGTGATCAAGATACAAACTTTTCCTTTTTGTCTGATAAACTTTCTAACCCAGTTACATGAATATTGAGTAATAAATATGGCCTCTAAAGTTGTAACAAGGCTTGTCTAAGATATGATCTGTTGACCAAGTTTTAATGCACGTGATCCATATTCAAGTACAGTATTTCTAAAATCAACACTTTGAACAAATGTCTGCTTTTTCTAAATCTTAGTTTTTAACACACGCAACCCATATTAGAACTTATTATAGAAAATGTCAAGATAAACATAATGACACAGATTCAGCAAGATAGAGTCACAATATTTCTTGAGTGGTAACATGTTTTTCAATAAACATTTTACCTAGTAACCTGGGTTTGTTTACAAAAGTGATCCAGATTAGAACTCTGCCTTAATATTTTCATGATCAACATTCATATCAAATTAATTTCATAACGATTGAGTCATAAATATGGCTATACAGCGGTTACAAGTTTCATAACGATTGAGTCATAAATATGGCTATACAGCGGTTACAAGTTTCATAACGATTGAGTCATAAATATGGCTATACAGCGGTTACAAGTTTTATAACGATTGAGTCATAAATATGGCTATACAGCGGTTACAAGTTTTTCTCTAAGATTTGACATGGTAAGCTTGTTTTCAAGATTCAAGCTCGGTCTAGAAAATTTTACCAATATTGTATAATAAATATGGCCTCTAGATAATAAGATGTTTTTTTGTAAAATTTTACCTGGAGATCTTGTTTGAGGACGCAAGGGACATAGATTTGCACACAGTCTAGATTTGGTCAAGATAAGCTTTCAAACCAAGATTTCTTAAGATTGTGTCGTAAGTGTAATCTGTAGAGTTGAAACAAGGTTTTTCTAGCATTTAACATTGTAACCTATTTTTTAGACCCAAGGCACCCATATTAAAAATTGGTCTAGATATTATTCAGATAAAGCTTTCTGACCAAGATTCATCTATATTGATTGAAAAATGGTGCTTTTCGAGTGGTAAGAGCACAAAGTTGACGACGCACACCGGATACCACAATACGCGCATCGCCGACACCGGATGTCGGACATTGGGTGATCAAATAGCTCACATTGAGAACTTCATTCTCCATTGATCTAAAACACAACATTTACATTGTACAACTGTACTTAATTAATTATATTTAATTTCAGATTCTTCACAGAGGACTTCAGAAGTACCCTTAGAAGCCCACGGATTTTACATCGATCAAATAGAAAAAAAGAAAAACTTACATTGTCTTTTGTATTCCCTCACAAAGTAAACGTTTACTTTAAGTTTGAAGACCTTGTTATTGCATAAGCATCTTACATGATAAAGAACAACACGACAACAAACGCAATTATGAGCCGTTCTCCGTGAAAATGCGTTACGTGTCGTCCTAGATAAGCCTGTGTAGTCCGCATAGGCCAATCAGGGACGAAACTCTCCGACTAACCTAGATTTTTGCTATGAATATAATTTCATTAAACGAAAAATATCAAGCAAGCGAAAAGTGCCGTCCCTGATTAGCCTGTACAGGCAAATCTTGGAGGAAACTATTCGCACATGCATTAAACCCCATTTTCACAGAGCTAGGCTCATATGTATATTTGCATAAAGCAAATTAAACCAATTGAAAGTATACACACACATATAACAAAGTCGCTTATAGCCGTTTATAAAAAATAAAACGCTTTGATTAAATTTACCGTACCTTTCGACCTCTCGGTCTTCTTCAGCGGCATTTATTTGTGAAGCATATCATGTTTAGCGAAAGTGACGTTATATGGTTGAACGTTACATTGCGCTTCTTAATTAGTCTTTTGTGTTTAGTCAATATGGTTTGAACGTCCTCAGTTTGTGCTTCCAAAGTAGTGTTATAAGGTGCTTAATACAATTCTTTTATAAACGTCTCCAAGTGGAATTCTTCTCAAGTTTTTGTTGAGCTATGCATATTGTAACAATTAGTGGTTTAATGAATCTTTCAATCCACTGAAACATCTGTTCAGTAATTGAAACAATTATGAAGTCCAAAAGTCGTTTCTTGGCAAACAAACAAAATCGAATAACGAGCTTATAACCATGAGAACACTGTATGTAATATGAATATAATGTTAAAATCCAAATGCACCTTTTCAGGAAAATAAACGTCACGAAAGTCATATTCCCACATACCATAAAGGTACCTTCTGATTGGATATCATATCCAGAAAATAAATATTCCTTCAGATTAGATATCATATCCAGAAAAAAGTCACGAAGCCGCCGCTTTAATAAAATCCAAAACAATCGCAAACATTTTGAACAAGTTTCAAGCACCACAAAGGCGTACATTTGAACTAGGTTTTAACAGTATTGCACACAATAATGGAGACTCCTACAGGTCAGGCGGAAACCCCTACCAATTAAAAATGTGCATCACAATCGACAAATTCTTTTAAATCACACTTGTTAGGTTTAAAAATGAGATCAAATACCCATTTAGCTCATCATGCTTATTTAATCATTCAACTGACGATGGCCAAAACATGAGCATTTGTCCGTCATATTGCTTATCGTATAAATATTAATTTCCATTATTGTTTCATATGTACCTGACTCGATATTGCATTTCTTTGTTTAAAGCAGTCATATGACATTTGATATCCGCCCAAATTAAGGGTCGCTAATAACCCTATCACCATTTGTAAATGTATTCAAAGTTTTATGATCATATACTCACACAATTATATTGAAAACGAGTCTTGACTAAGATTTGTAATATGCAGAGTGTTGTTTTTACTAACAAAAAATCCAACCCTCATTTTGTGAAAAGAAATAACTAATTTTCTTTTAAGGTAAGGTTGAGTAATTATAATATGGGTCGTGGCATGTGAAAAAGAGGTTAAATGCATGTGCGTAAAGTGTTGTCCCAGATTAACCAGTGCAGTCCGCACAGGCTAATCAGGGATGACACTTTCCGCTTTTATGGAATTTTTCGTTTGAATATAGTATCGTCTTAGCAAAAAATCAAGTCCACGCGGATAGTGGCGTTCACAGGGATGTCCTATATAACATATCAAAGGTTAACCCAAATCGGACGACCGGAAAGTTGTTTTTTACAAGATGGCGCTCAGGATGGTGCATAACTATTAATTCAAACTTGTTATTATTTTTTCGTAATTTTAATATAAATATTTTTTCATGTTTTGTTTTAAATATTAATCCCTAGTAAAACCTTGTATATAATATTATTTTTGTGTCTATACTTACATGCAGGTTTCGGGGTCAAAGAACTCATTTAGATAATAAAAAATTGTGGAACTCCATAGCGTAACAGACAAATCCAACATGGTGTCAAACTGACCACTAACATAATGACCGCAAGTGCATAAATATTGACTCAAACGTGTTATTTTTTAGTAATTTTATTATAAATAATTGTTCAAGTTTTGTTTTAAATATTTATCCCCAATTAAACCTTGTATACAATATTTCGATATTGGAGCTCCAGCGTCATAAACAACAAAATATAAATACAGACCACCATTGTACAAACATATCAGACCTAAGTGTGCCTCATACTTTTTTAAATGATGTGTCAACAATGCCAGTATATTGAACCCATTCTATGTACATTGCAGCATGTTAAATCAGAGCTATAAACAAGTAATTATTGTCTCTTTTTTCCATAAATGATTTAGTAATGAGTGTTAACACGTCCAGACAAGATTTATGTCCAATATGAAAGGGGGAGATTGAGATTTCCAAGAATAACTGGGTTGCTGTTCAGTGGAAGGGAGTGAAGGGAATAATGATTTTAGTGTATGATTTCAAACGAAGCAAATCTGGTCGTCCTAAAGATGAATTAGTATCAAGCCTTTCAGAAGACGTGTTTAACCTAGAATTATAAGGCGAGGAACAACTAACTATTACGTCTTTGAGAAGAATAATGCGAGGGTTCCTTTGCGATCCTGATTCAGAACCATATGGCTATTACAGTTTGAAAAAAGCATCTTAAAACACGCTCCATAAACACTATTCATTTTCTGAAGGAGAAGGTTTGGACCATATTGTTACGACGGGAGAACAAACACCGCAAATATTGAGATCATATTATAAGCAAATTTTAGATGAAGCGTCCCAGAAACGTGCTATCATTGAAACTGTTTTAAGATAAATCAAAAGTGATATTAAGTCTGAGGTTGTTACCTTGACGAATTGGTATCCGAGTAGTGAGCATTTAAAGCTTGAGTCAGCTCTATCATTTCTTCCTTCTGTGGGCACTATTGGATACATTTTTCTATGGAAAAGACACAAGAAGGAAGGTTGCGGCAGTTGGTCATGCTATAATTAAAATAGTTCGTCCACGAGGTGTCATTGCAACACTACAAGTGGGACTTGCTGTACAAATACATAATCTATATCGGTCAAATTCATTGTCGATACTCTTCACGAAATGGGATTGTGTTGTTCATAGCACAAAAACGTTAATTGGTGGCGATACAGATTTGCTGATTTGCTCTTACTCCGGAAGGTACAAAAAGACCATCTACTTCCGCTATGATATAAACAAACAATCAAATGAACACAAAGTGTATACTACATGCATTAATCTTTTTAAATATTATTTTACGAGACGAATTGTGCAATGAGTTGTTCTTTGTTCATGATTGCACAGGCTGTGGTTAATATTCAAGGATTTTCGGCATCGGTAAAAAGTCAGTCTTTCGGAAATTAATAAAACCTGTTCCTATAATGAAGTTATGCGCTTGTTCATTTATCATTCCAAATAAGTATCAAGAGGAAATATCAAATCTTAGCAAATGCTTGATGGTAGAACTGTTTCGTGGAAAGTCCAAAGATTCTTTAGACTCACTGCTCCATACTATTTTCGAAAAGAAAGTGTCTTCTACCGAAACATTCGTCACTCCTGAGCGACGTCCCCCAACATCACATGCAACAGTATAGCATAGCCAACGCGTATATTATCAAAGCATGGTTAAGATGTGAATGGCAAATAATATGAAACCCACCAAATGGGGATGGGTACAGGAACACGACCAATTAGTTCGAAATTTGACCCAAAGCAATGCTGCACCCGACGAAACATTTAAAGTCATACATTGTAACTGTTGTGTAGGATGTAAATCCTCTCGATGCAGCTGCAGTCTCTATGGACCTCCCATGCATTGCTGTATGGGGCCCATGCCAAACTGAAAACTGTTACAATCTAAACAGTTTACAAGAGGTCTGTACTGTAGACAAAGAGGACGACACAGACAATTTGACCCTCTGAGACAAATTTTATGGACAAAGGTGATTTTATATCAGATGATAGTGGACACCGGAATGTCATAAATTGTATTTCATTATTATATAACTGCTAAGTGATTTCAACAGTTTAATCAAAGTTTTCCTTGTCTCCAAAACTATAGCTTGACTAAGATTTGACTTAAAAAATTATTGTGAGTCAAACGTTATGTACTTGTGGTCCTCCTTATTGTGGCGGTGCCTAGTTTTGGACGACATGTTAAATTTCTGTGTAACATAATAAATTAACACTATGTCCGGTGATCTTTAAGTGTTCTTTGACCCCCAAAACCGAGGTGTAGACACCAAAATAACCAATTTGAGTAGATAGTTACATAGTTATGAATATACATAGGACAGGCGGCCATCTTCAAAAAAAAAATCCGGACGTCCGATTTCGGTTAACTTTTGAAATGTAATTAAGTTCCTTTGGCCTTACCAGGATCAGTCCAAATACCGTTTGTGAAAATTTTATGGAGGTGAAATGTAAATTGAGCTGACTATGGACATTAACAGAGGATAAAACTACGCAATCCGGTAACTGCCACATTGAAAGTCGTCTGACGACCTTATAGGTAGACACACAACAGTGAAAGCGATGCACGACTCGAAACAATTCGAAAACAAGTAACAACATTGTCACAAAACCAGGTTTTCAATAAACATGTGACCTTGACCTTTGAGATATTGACGTAATTCTTTCGCGCGACACACCGTCCAATGATGGTGAACAAATATGCCTAATAATTTTAAAATCTCAAAATGAATGAAATAGTTACGGCCCGGACAAGCTCATTTATTGCCATTTTTGACCTTTAAACTCAAAGTGTGATCCTGACCTTTGAGATATCGACGTAATTCTTTCGCGCGACACACCGTCCAATGATTGTGAACAAATGTGCCAAATGATTTTAAAATCTCACAATGAACGACATAGTTATGGCCCGGACAAGCTTGTTCCGCCCGCCCGCCCGCCAGCCCGCCCGCATTCGACAATCTAATAACCAGTTTTTTTTCCTTCGGAAAACCTGGTTAACAAAACGAAACTATAAGATACGGAATACCGTTAGGGCCATCGTGGTTACACATTACAATCTAGAGGGCGACAATGTGATAGTGCGATAGTACGATGGCGACAATGCGATAGTACGATGGCGACAAAGCGACAATGCGATAGTTCGATAATACGATGACGACAGAGCGACAATACGATGGCGACAGTGTGATAGTACGATTGCGACAATTTGATAATACGATGACGACAGTACGACAACGCGATAGTACGATGGCGACAATGCGATAGTACGATGGCCACAATGCGATGATACGATGGCGACAGTACCATATGACTATCGCAATGTCGCCATCGTACTATCGCGTTGTCGCATTGTCGCCATCGTACTATCACATTGTCGCCATCGTACTATCGCGTTGTCGCATTTTCGCCATCGTACTATCGCATTGTCGCCATCGTACTATCGCATTTTTGCCATCGTACTATCGCACTATCGCACTGTCGCCCGCTGGATTTTAATGTGTAACCACGATGGTCCTAACGGTATTCCGTAATAAGACGACAAGCGACACTTTGGTTTTCGCATTATCGCGCTTATATTTGCCAGGGAAAAGTTGGATTAAACAGTTAGCGTCGTCATCAATTGTCGAGTGTCGTTGTATTATGTCGCAAGTCGTTTCGTGCGTCGCATTGCTTCATCTGTCGACATTAAATGGCCTAAAAAGAGACATTTCAAGCCAAGCAAAATACGACATACGCAGTGCACACTGTTGAGTTTTGGTTATTCGACAGCAATCTATTAGACAGAAAAAGGTCTCAGATACGATTGATATATCAATATGACTTTCGCTACTTTCGCTTTCTATCTACCGTTATTTTTGGTTTCCAACCCACGGCTTTCCCGGGGCCATTCCATGGGGGTGAGACGGGGACGTGCTGTGAGTCACCATGAGGGAGACACCATTGGAGTGGCTGGTGCAGTGCAGATCATACTGTTAGTGGTACGAGAACGACGCCGGCAGGTGCCGTGCCTGTAGCTCCGGCAGCGGCTTTGACCAACGAAATTGCTGTTATAGATCCTTTAGAACATTTCTAGAGTGGTAATTGTGACCAAGTTTTGTACACACTATATTCTACCCGAACTCGTACTTTGTATTGTTTTTTCAAGATAAACATTCTGACCAAGATTCATAAATATATCATGAATTGTCATAAATATGGTATCTAGGAGTTGCAACAGTCTTCTCTAAGATTTGAAATGAAAACCTAGTTTTGTCGAGCTTGGTTTAGAAAATGTCAACATAAACATTCTGATTTGTTTATCCCTATTGTGTCATACGTTATGCCTCTAGATGATAACAATTTTTTTTCTAAGATTTGACCTGATGATGTAGTCTATGGCGTACGTGATTAAGATTTCAACTCAGTCAATATTTCGTAACAATAAATTTGGCCTGAAAAATGGACACAATGTTGTTCCATGATTTGACATTGTATCCTATTCCTAACCCGCAAGCCACAAAGATTCAAACACGGCCTTGATATTGTCCAGATAAAGCTTCTGACCAAATTTTATGAATGTTGGATAAAAACTGTTTCCCTTTTAAAGGTAACGAGCAAAAATGTTTTATGTTTGGAAATAACTATATGACGCACACCGGACACCGCACGCCGACGGACGTTGAACAAACTAGATAATAAAATGAGTACTTGTATACAGCATAAATGTACTATAGTTTTGATATTTTGTTTCTGATTATTCATAGAGGACGTTAGAAACTACACTTAAAGGCCCAACGATTTTTACTTCGAAATGAATTATTAAACGTACAATGTTTTACAGTTTCGTTAACAAACAAACGTTCACTCAAAGTGTGACGACGTTTACTTGGCACACGTTCCTTACATATTTAAATAAAAACCGACACAATACAAGTATGTGTATGTATTAAGAAAACATATGTGTATGTATTAAGAAAAAAACAACATTGTTAGTGTACACCTAAGTAAAACTGTTAACTATTTCTTCAGATATTTCCTACATAAAGCCGTTGGGTTATTGCGTTATAATGTGATTAAAATAATTGTTTTTGTATCGTACAAAAACGAGCTCAGTTAGTATTGTTCAATGCCATCGTTATGATTCATTAAACAATTAAACCAATGTCTTGACGCAGTACTCTACTTAAATCTACGTTGACCTACTTATAGTGTAACAATAAGTGATGTAAGGAAACTATTTCAATTCACTCCGGCATGGATTTAATAAACGAAACACGAGTGACACTCAACAATATTCTTATTCGTCAAACACACAAAAGCGAATAACAAACGTTTCGCTAAAACAGAACCAAACGCAATTCGAAAACTGTATAAAAATAAAAATTCACATTTTCAGAAAAAAAAACAAAAAAAAACTCACGAAAGTCATTTACTCATAAAATAGTTATAATGCAGAAAAAGTATTCTTTAATTAGCAATAAACATTAGCAATTAGCAATGTAAATTTCGAATGACCTCACAAATAAATCTTCACCGTTCGTCGGCAATCGCGCTGGTCATACTGGGTAAGTTTCCAGGGTACCGTTTTACTAAGCTACTTACGCAATTCGTAGACCTGCGCACATGTTTTAAATTCAGTATAGTTCCTTCAAATTTTTGCTACATAGACGTGGTATGTTTAAATGAAATTCATAATATAATGTTACACTTCAAATAAAACTTCATTTGCATCAATCTGAAATACAAATGAAATTCAATTATTTTAAAATATGTGCGTAAGTCTAAAACTTGCGTAAGTTGCTTAGTAAAACGGTACCCTGGAGACGGAGAAACGTGTTTTTCCGGAAAAGTGAAGTAATTATATGCCAGCAGATTTGTTTTATTTTATACGCGCTTCGGGAATTCCTGTTATTCAGCCTCAAACACTAGTTCACTATAGCTATGCGCAGTTCTGGCAGCCACACTTGATTCTACGGGATGTGGCCAGAGATCATAATTATAATTTCTGATTGGATATCGTTTCCAACAATTGTGGAATAAAAATAACTCAGGAGAAAAAAAAAACGCGCACCAAAATGCATTAATATACAGTGCACTGGAAATGGCTAAGATTTCAAGTGACCGTATGCATAAATTATAAAAAAAAGGCTGTAAGACATTAAATAAGTTATTAAACATTTAAACTAGTCACAGCCTCACAACTTTATTACTTACGGGACAAAGCCGAGAAATAGCAAAACCCATCAACATTGAGGCCTGTAACGTGCACAGCAAACACGTAAATTTTAACAAGGATTTGCGACTATGATTTGCAATGCAGGAGGCCGCTACCTGTCGGGTGAAAAACCCTATGTGCAATACATTCACATTTCCTTTAATATGCACACTTGTAATGTTTCATAATGAAATCCTTTTTGAATTTAGCACATCATGATTTTTATATCATTCCCCTGAGAATTGGTCTGTTATGATAAAATGGTGTCAATATGTTCGTTTATATTTTTATTATTGTAAATTTTAATTTCAATTATTGATTCTAATCTACTTGTCAAGAAATTGAAGACATTGACATACATATGGGAAAACCTATAGCTTAATATGTAAACACACTTTCGAGATAACATCTTACGTATTTTGTCAGTGTTTAAAATTTATAGTTTTATTTCATTGATATTAACTTCAACGTTTTTTAACCTCTAGTGAAAAAGGGGTCTCGCATTATTCTCACATTGTCCTTTATAAGTTTACCAAGTTTCATTCAAGTGCCTCAAAAGCTTTTATAAAAATTTTGGGCGAGCCATCGGAGAAACATGACGAACGGAGGGTTAACCCATGTGGCCTAATAAAGGGAAATCACTGTTGCTCATGATTTATGAAAATATATCCATACCTCTGCGCCTGTAACTTATGCGCAACCATAAAATACAAACTGGTGTGTGGTCTTTATCGACAGCATATAACACGGACATTAAAATATAGCATCTGTAAAGACATGATAATAAAAAAATACTTTCTATGAGCACGCTTAAATGATGCATTTACCATACACACTTTTTATAATGCAAAATATGCGACATGCTAAAGTACCAATAGCATTACAAACAAGGTAACATTGACATGATTGTATGAAAACGTGTAAAAATGATTTCTAATTTCAATAACTTGCCATTGGTATCATTTTCCGTAATAGATACTACACTGACGGTAACATTGAGATTTCGCCTGATATTCTGAGATCATGCTTTAGATAATGCTCTTGATATATAATTTGTATGGATGTTGCATGGATTTTTTAAAACTCCTTATTTAAATAAGACATGTTGAATTATCTTTTTATATCGGTCGGTAAACAACGCTTTGAACTTCGAATGGGTAGCAGTCGAACCACGAGGGCGTTCATAGCGTTTAAACAACGACAACGCTATTAAATCACTTTGTGAACTGTTAAGCACGCGTATCACAACAAGCTATAGCGTTAGAGATAATTTATTCCGAATAGCCTGTTTTGGTAAAATTTAAGTTATAGCCAGTATGAAGGCAATTGTATTAAAACAGTTAAAGCAATAATCAATGACTTGCAATCCCCGATCGACCTCTGGTTGCATTATGTAATGACTGCCATACTTGGATTAAGTTAATTTACTTGGACAGTTAATCTATGATTAATACGTATACTACTTGTTCAACGTTTAAGCGGTTTTATTATCTTCTTTATAGAATTAACAAGTTCATATAGATTTGCCAAACATGAAATTTCAATTAAAAATATAAGAACGTTACTGAAACACTTTAGAAACACTGTTTTCATTAGAGGGAACTACTTTGTTCGGTTCGGGTACTTTAAATCTACGGTCAGGAGCTCAAGTTGTTCGCAAAATATTCATTCCCAGTTAATTAAAAAAGACAATCAAATACATACATTTGGAAATTATGGAAAACATGCCTATTTTAGTTATCGTATAAAGTAACCCCAATTTAATTGGCGACAATTTACTAACTAACTTATAACTAATAACTACGTCACCATACCAAGAGCCAATCAAGACGGAGCAATTTATCTAAATATTTATATATGTGCTTATATAAAAGGATACCATTGCAAAGCATCTCAATGTGATATGACAAAACATAAAACATATACTAAATTACGGATTTTTATTCGAATAACCATTGTCCGTGAACAAACGAAAACTATCAAACTAATAAATATAATCCGTCAGAATGTCTGAAATCAACCATTTTTATATTAACATATTGCTTAATTGAAAAGAAAACCTATTTTAAAACAAAAACAAATGTATAGATAAGTTCATTTTTGCAAAAACTGAAGTGAAGAAATGATGTGTCAAAAATCGTATATGATAAATACGTGTTTTATCAAGCAAATTTTGAAAAATTCATCACAAGAATGTGTACCCAGTCCAAGGAAGATTTCTAGCGAATACCGGAACAACCTTCAATCTGAATCACAAACACATAACATCAATGCGTTCCCTGCACAAGAAGTTTACCATATAAAACAAAGACTACCACTACACCAACACTGGAATTCCCTAGCTAAGCAGGTTCTATTTAGCATATGAAGCGCTATTTACACTGCGAGTCGGTATGCACATTAAAAGACCGTTTCCGGACCTAGTGTTATCCAATTAACGTTTGGGACACGTGTATGGCATTTAACACTTGTATGTATTTCATTACTTTGCAATATATCTGTAAAAAATTATCATTTATGAAATTATGTTGGCTTAAGAATGCAAATGTTGTGGTTATGTCATTATTATACGCATTTTTTTCTTCTGGAGCTACCGGTAGGCCTATATATGTTTGTAATCTCAATAGCTGACCACTCTGTGGTAAATATATACACGGCCGTTAATCACGCGCGCCACCTCTTTTTTGAGAAGCATTAATAAATGAGCCAATGCTACTTCCGAGGTGGCGCTCAGGCCCGGATGTTTTGAAATGTAACGGATAATTTTACAGGGTGATTAGGTTTAATTTTTATTTCAACATATTTCGCATTATTTTAAAAATCGGCCAATGTAGTGCGATTCAGCGATTATAAATGCATACAAAGATGTACAGAAACATACAATCACAACCCAATTGCAAATGTGAGGACTAAAACTCTTCTTACATTAGATTGATGCCTCTATTTGAGCTTTAATTTAAAAGGATTCATTAAACAGCAAAATGCATATCCTTGAATACCGTAAATTCGCGACCTTAACATTTAATGTCAATATTTAAATCGTAACATATAAATAACAGCAATAACAAACACTTATCTTTAAAAGAAATACACCCCTCGCTGATTTGTTCCGATATAAATTCAACACTTTGTTTTTAAAAGTATTAAATATATTCTTTGTTTATGTACGCGAGAGGGGCCCGGTAGAGATTCTTTTTTTAAATGAATATACAACTTTGTTTGTGTGTGTTTTTTTTCCAACACATTTTATTTCGAAATTGCAAACAAGTACATATACAATATAAATTGTAACAATAATGATTTGCAATACGACACAACAACAAAAAAACAAGCATGTAATGCAACCAACTCATATCTTAAGTTATATATAATAGTAGTAGTTAACAGCAGACAAACTATATAAGTTAGTGAAGTGTCTTGAAAATTTTTACAGTAATATGAAGTTGTGCGTTGGAAAGAAAAACACGTACAAAGTACATAAAGAGAGAAAAAAACATCTTCCAGTTTGAAAGGACAACAAAGAATGTGTACATTGTTGTACCAGATGAAAACAAGCACAGAGAGGCGGTAATAGGTACACATAGTTATATAATATAACACAAAGTACATAAAACGAAAAACAACATCTTTCAATGTGAGAAGACAACAAAGAATGTGTACATTGTAATAACATTTTAGAAAGGCACAGAGAAGCAATAATAGATGCATATAGTTATACTATATATAATATGACACAAAGTACATAAAAAGGAAAACAACAACATCTTTCAGTGTGAGAAGACAACAAAGAATGTGTACATTGTAATAACATTTTAGAAAGGAGCAGAGAAGCAAAAATAGGTGCATAAAGTTGTAGTATATAACCCATAGGTCCTTCATTTATTTGAATAACGGTACACTTTAAATAGTATTAGTAAAAATGCTTTAAACTACAACAATCATCAGATAAAATTATAAGTTGTGAGAACATAGCATTAAACTGTTCCCACTCACTGTCAAAGGAATCTAACTTATTTTGTGAAATCAATATTTTTCTCAAGTTATCATATTCATCCTTAGTGTATATCTTTGCTCCTGTTATGCTTGGAATGCATTTATTCATTTTACACGTGTACAAGTATAACTTAATAAACAAAATAACATTATTTAAAGCTTTAGCAGACTTACTTGATTATCCAAGTAGAAAGATGGTCATGTTAATGAAAGGAAAAGATTGTTCTGGTAGCATTTCATCAATAATTGCTTTAGATATCTGACATTCCCAGAATATTTTTTCACAAATTTATCAATTGCTGTTGTCACTCCTGTGTAATGAATGAAATTTATGTTACAATTGTACATTCTATTAATTCACCAAGAGAGATCTACTATCACCTATCACCTATACATTGAATTCCAGCTTCAAACCAGGACTTGAATAAAACACTTTTATTTCCTATCAATAAATTTGGATTATAAAAAAGTGGATAATACAAGAAATCTTCTGTGCTTACTTCTAATTTACCACAATAAAGTGAGAAGCTTTTTAAAACATCTACCCAAAAAGGGTTAGAAATCCTGTTTGATATATTTAAAGCATAATGATAGCTGCAATTAAAGAGTTTATATGTATCAAAATAGAGTTTTGAGATTACTATCCAATTTCCCTTAAAGGATTGAAATTGTTTGTAGCCATGTTAGTTTCAATGCTGGAATAAAAGCATCCAAATTGATCATTGTAAATCCTCCTTCACACTATATTCCTTTAGTAATGTTGAAAACTTAATTTTACTTTGCCCGTCCCAAATAAAGCTCATAATAGAAGATTTTATTGAATTTAAAATAGTATCATGTGGGTTAGGCAATGATATGAACAAGTGATTAAAAAGTGAAACCATAAGTGTTTTTACAATTACAATCTTTCCAATTGGTGTTAAAATTCTTTCTTCCAGTTTTCAGAATATTTTCCATTTTGACAATTTTTCATTCATAAATGAATTTAACCATTTTTGACAGGTCAACATGGAAATTGATTCCTAACATTTTAAAGCTGTGTTGCATCCAATTTAGTTTTCATTTTGTTTTTATGGTGTAACACCTATATTTGTTTTTTTCCAATGCATGCAACATTTGTTTTATCATAATTTACATTAAGACCTGAAATATTTGAAAAATCCTGTATAACAGTAAGAGTTTCATTTTAGGATTGTTTAGTACCGTCTAATAAAATTGTAGTATCGTCCGCAAACTGGGACAATTTATGTTCAATTCCGTTTATTGTTATACCTTTTATATTTTTGTTATCTCTCAATTCAAGTGACAAAATTTCAGCGCAGAGGATGATTTAGAGTCTTTATATAAAACATGGAACCAACGCTTTATGTCTGGACCGAAATTTAAAAAAGATAGTGTATTTTGTACAAAGGACCATGGAAAGGAATCGAACGCCTTTTCAAAGTCTATTAGGAGAAGTAAACCCGGGATCTCATTTTCTTCAGTATAATGCATAATGCCACAAATTAACCTTGTATTTTCCGCTATGTACCTCCCTTTAATGAAACCAGTCTGGTCATTATGAATTAACTTGCCCATGAATAGTTTAAATCTGTTAGCTATTACTCCAGAGGCAATTTTATACACAGTATTTAAAAGAGTAATTGGGCGCCAATTCTGTATAAACAGCTTAGATTTATCACCTTTTGGAATACAGGTGATGATACCTTGTGTTTATGTAATAGATAAACTTCCACAATTAAAAGCTTCATTTAAGGATCTGACAACAAAAGTACCAATTCTTTTCCAAAACATTTTATAGAAATCTGCATTGAAGCCGGAACTGCCAGGGCTTTTATTATTTGACAAATTTTTTACACTGTTGAAGCTTCTTCTATAGTTATGATACCTTCAATTGAAATTGACTCATTTTGGTTTAATTTTGGACGGTTTATTTGTTTTACATAGTTATTAAAGTCTTCACTACTACATTCATTGTTTTGCTTATAAAGAGACTGATAGTAAGATACTATTGTATCAAGGATAATTGTTTGGTCAGTTATTTCACTACCTTCTTCATTTTTTAATTTATGTATTGTTTTGGTTATTGCATTGTGTTTTTCAAGGCTGCAGAAATATTGAGATGGTTTTTCCCCTTGTAAGGTCCATTGAAATTTGGATCTGAGCATACTTCCTTTTAAAGTAGCATTCTGAATGTTACTTATTTCAGTTTTTAAAAGTTCTAGTTCTTCAATGTTTTCATCTGAAAAGTTATCTTCAAGCTCTTTTATTCTTGTCAATAATTTTCTTTCTGTAAGTTTACTTTCCTTTTTTATAAGAACCATATGAAATGGATTTGCCCCTTAGTTCCATGAGCAGAGTTTCTAAAAAAAGTTGATAGCTTATTGTAAACGGTAATTCACAGTCTGGAATTTCCTTTATATTTTGATATTATAAATGGGTAGAGCATATTGAAGTTTAATATCATCAATTTTGTTGTTTATTTCATTTACATACTCAATGTCTGACAGCAGAGAGTTATTATGTTTCCAAAGACCAGGTTTATAAACAAAATTGCTGAAAGTTAAATTTAAAGTAATGATTGAGTGATCAGATTGTAGACTTGGTATAATATCAGTTGATTTAAAGTGTTGCAAGAAGTCTGACGTCATTAAAAATAGGTCCAGCCTAGCCTGTTTTAGTGGACGTGTTCTACGCCAAGTAAATATTTTTTTTAACTTGTTTTGTTGTCGAAAGGGATCTATACGATTGTAGCATTTAATTAATTCTAAGACTTTATTTCGAGCCTTAGGGTTATTAATATTTTTGTAATTAAAGTAATCTAGTACAGGATCTTGAACTAAGTTAAAATCACCACATATAATAAAGGCTTCATTTTCAAGTCTTTCAATAACTTCAAAAATATCTGTTAAAAAAGGAAGATGAGTCAGTATTTGGTCCATATAAAGTAAGCATTGTAAAGCGATATCTATTCTCAGGCATGTCCAGTGCAATAAAATTACCGTGAGAATCAGCAATAGAGTTGTGTACTTTATAGTTTGTGCTATTAGATATGAAAATAGCTGTTCCCCAAGCATTAGAAGAAAAAAAGCTTAAAAAGCATTCAGATCCCCATTCTGAATAAATAGTACTATACATATCAGGGGTGAAATGTGTGTCCTGCAGACAGTATATATTAGCATGTAATTCTTTTAAGTAATTAAAAACTTTTAGCCTCTTTAATTTCCCATTTAATCCTCTGCAGTTTAAAGAGACAATTTTAAGATCACTAGTCATTTTCTAACAATAAGCTTAACAATACAAAATTCACATCCCATGCCTTTAAATTATGATAACAAATAAGCACATTGATTTTTCTGGAATACATATACACATACAACAATGTACACAATACATTATATTTTTGTTCAAACTATCAAAAAGGCATACAAACAGAGCAACTATAGAACACAACATGGGAACAAAAACACAAGCCAATGTGCCTATGCCTAATACTCATGTATATAACTATACACCACAACAAGTGAACACAAAAATCAAGCCAATGAGCTTATGCATAATACTCATGTATGTAATCAATAGGTTATAAATAAGTATGTCACTCTGCATACAAGGAGCATAACACAATATCTGAGTAGAGTTTGAAAACACAAAGGCGGTGTTATATATATTTTACATCTCAATATTACAACCCACATATTAAGGGGAAAAAAACACACTTGATTCTTGATTGGTTTTATTTAGAGTTAGTTTTGTTGTTTTAAGTTGTTGCCCTTTTTTAATTGATTGCGCAGGCTTAGATTGCTCTTTTTCACATGCAGTAAATTTCTCATAAACATCTAGGTCAGTTACAACCTTACCTGCAACAATTAAACTAATGTTTCTTCTGTTTGATTTCTTTTTTTTTTACATATTTTTTTGTTTTCAATTCTTTTTTTTTGCAGTCCAACAGGTCATAACCTTCAGCAAGAGTGCATATCCCACCCTCAATAGTAGCATCTGACTCACTGTCCACATGCAGTTCAGCTGGAGTGAAACTTTCTTTTGGTATGGTGTCCCTGTTGAAAGGGTAAATACCAGATCGCTTGAATCCTGCCTGGTGATCGTCAGGTCTTAAAGCTAGTTCACAAATATTGTACCTGGCAATGGCAGCAACAGTTTGGCGTATTAATTTGTGACATGCATTATTGTACATACGTTATAAAGGTCCATTGCATGACAAATCAATGGGCTGCAGGATGTGACCTGTATGGGCTGGATGTATGAAAAGTACAATATTATTAGCTTTAGCCCAGTCAACAAGACCCACTGATATTTGTTAGCGGTGTCCGTCTAGAATTAGGAAAACTTTCTCATTGGAGCGACCAGGTATGAAATTGATGAAATGAGTTTCCAAAAAGTCCACGAAAACTGATGCATTTAACCAACCACTTTCAGTCATGACAGCAGCTGTACCGGTTGAACAGCAAACAAACAACTCAGGCATGAGCCGTTTTCCAGGGAAAACAAAATATGGTGGTAAAGCCTGGCCTCTAGCACTACCACAACCAATGAGCGTCACAGTTTGGCCTTTACCTGAGGTCACTGCAGTTGGACAATGGTCAGCTCTGGAAATAATACTTGGTGGTTTGTGTTCACAAGTGATGCCCTTGTCATCCACGTTAAACACTAGCTGTGGTTTGTCAAGAAGGTTGCGCTTTTTAGGCATGACTCAATGTTACCAAAATACTCCATAACCAGACTATTTTGTCATTTTGTACTGGCCAACTCTAAAGACGTGGGATTAATTTTCTTCATTTCAGGCCATCTGCTAAAACCCTCCAACCAATGGAAGGATAATGCCTGCTTTTGGGTTCAATTCTAACAGCATACTCGGTTGCTACGTAAATACATTCCTGACATGTATAACCATACCCTTAGTTTGCCATAGTTTGAAAATGTTGAACCAAGTTGGCTTTCTCTAGTTTTGATAACATTGGAGCAGATCCCAAAATCATTGTGTCTAGGTAGATTTTTCCCAAGTCCCTGTCACGTTAAGTATTTTCAGGCACTCTGTTTAATTTTGAGGCTCTAAAGACGGACACATTCTCTTCCTTAACAGCTTAATATATATCCATTTCTACATAAAACTATAAATAAATAATGACATATACTTGATATCAATGTATCAGATGCATATTATAGATAAGATAAATTGCATTAACTTCTTAGCGTTAAACCGAAGCTGTACCCAATCGCCTTTAAATAAAGTCGCGAAATTTTGCACATATATGGAGCTAACCGAGACGCGTCGAATGACGTCATATTAGTGTGACGTTAACGTATTAATGTTAAACTTTGACGTCATGTTAAACGGCGATTACGTCACTTTGAAGGTCGGCAACATTACACGTGTTTAGAACGTATCAGCACTCGTCGAATGATTACATTCCGGTAGTTACATGACGTCATATTGACGTGCCAATGGCGTCCTAAGTTGCCACTTTGACGTCATGTTCGACGTCATTTTTAACGTCAATGACGTTACATTGGAAGACGGCGACACTTCAAAAATGCTTGGAACATCGAGCCAAACAAGTGTGCATGGTTTTTATTAAACTCGGTCATAATCTTTGCCTCCAGAAACAAGAGAACCGCTACCATTATAAGGAATGGAAGCGATGGCGTCACCATGGAACACTTAAGCATTTAACCGAAGCCGTACCAAAACGCCTTTGAATAAAGTTCCGAAATTTGGTGGCACGTGTGTAGAGCTTACAAATACCCGTAGAATGACATTAGTCCGGCCTTTTAATGACGTCATATAGCCGTCTCGATGACGTCATATTATTGTAAAACGTTGACGTCATTTTTTAACGGCAATGATGCCAATTGAAAGGTCGGCGACGTGATACAGGGGTTGATCTCATCAGCACTCGTCGAATGACGTCAGTCTTGTCGTTATATGACGTCCTACTGACATGCCGATGGCATCCTATTTTTGAAAAAATATTATTTATGTATGTTATGATATCTCCACCTCAACTGAAGTTATTGAGCACAACTTTCGCATCTAATTTTAACAACAGGGACCTTGGTCTTGACCAAACTGTGCCGAAATGCAACCCTTTGCTAGGTCTAACTGTTAGCTATTTATAGGAGTTGTTGCATCCACATAGTTACACGAATTACACACATAAGCAAACTCCGTTTTTTAATATAGCAGAGGCCGATTAAAGGCGTCTTCTAAATTACAGTTTTTATAGAATCATTTAGAATCATGTAGTTTTAACGTAAATCAAAACCTACATCAGCCTTTTCATTTCCAATATCGGCTATTCAATCAATAGTCCTTCCCAAAATTAACAGGATATGGAATCTTTACAACGAGAAGAGAAAATGCCCTGATTTTGATAAATGCAGAATATCAGAAATGTTGGCGTTGCATAATGATCCAAAAGACAAATCGCGCCTGTCTGCATAGCACTGAATCTCATCAACTTTGTTGCTGAGCCAAGCATCCTGCATCTGACGAAGTGTTGGCTGAACCGTTCTGCGTATGTTGTTGAATGCATCTTTTCTTGCTACGCACTTGGGGTTACTGAGGTAGGCTTGGTTGAGTTGGTGTTTGACATCCAATAACTGCTCGATGTCCTCGCAGGTCTTATCAAACCAAACCGGTAATTGTTTGTCATGGTTTGTGGCCTAAGGATGTCTGATGTTATAGTATACATCGGTTTTCAGCTTGACAATGTACAAGCGTTTCGAGGTCCTGTTCCTTTGAGGACGTCGTTTGGGCTGAATTTGTATATTGAGATTTGTGATAATAAGGCGGAGATCTGTCCAGAAATGCAACCCTTAGACTTAGCACATAGACTTG